>NW_025421609.1:0-46092 GCF_011764305.1 Mustela putorius furo
GTCTGGTGCCTCCGGATAGCCCCATATGCTGGTCTTCGAAACCCAGGCCTCTGAGGAGTGATACCTGGACACCAAAGCCAGAGTTCATAATAGGGCCTAGGGGCCTGTCTGGTTCAATCTTCTGTCTCTGCGGATATCAGTCTGTGTGTCTGCATGGAGGAAGTAGTTGCTCAGCTGGTGTCATAATGCCCCTGTTTGTCCAGTGCGGCTTGCGGTAGTGGGATGTCCTTGGGGACCTTGAGGTTTCTACTATTTGTAGAGTTGTGGCCAATGGAACGGGCAGTTTCTTAGGAGAGAGCAGGCACAGTTCTGTGGTGTGGCTCCAGAGACCCCAGCCTGAAGGCGGTGTGGGCCAACGGCTGTGCAGACAGACATCCAAAAAACCCAAACTCAGCTCAGGTTTGGGGCCGAGGTTATGGCAGGCCTGATCTACAGTCCGTGAGGGGAGCTTCCTCTGGATATGAAAGAAGGGTGAGAGGGGAGGCAGTCGCTCAGTCTTTTGTCTCTGGATATTTTGTCCACAATGGCCGTTTAATGTAGGAGTTGCCTCATGGGTCGTAGAAGTCTCCCTCTCTGGTAGTTTGTCCAGCCCCCAAGAGTTTGGGGTCATTCTGTGGGAAGGGAAGAGTCCTGTTTTCTGCTTCATGTGTCCCCCCAGTAGAGGGATTCTGGAGCATAGCAGTGGGTACTGACAACTGGAATACTCGCTCTCTGGTCAAGCCTGGGGGCCTATGGATATGACAAGCCCCATATGCAGGATCTTGGTCCAGCCACTGAAGGCGTTACTTTAATACGGGACTCACGCTACAGGTCACAATGAATGTCTGTGCCTTAGGCGGCCCTCAAGCACTGGCGTGGTCTTTCCGACAAAGCAGGTTTTCCCACATTGAACGTTGGACAACATGCCAACCACAAGGTTTCTGGCCATGGGGAAGGAGTAATTCTAATTTCTGCATCACGTTCACCCCAATGCAGTGATTGGAGATAAGGTCTAGGTTCTGAAGCCTGAAAAATGAGGTTGGGAAGAGATGACGAACTACAGCCATAGCGGGTCCCTTGTGTCCAGGTTGGAGCCAGCTGTCTAGGTGTCGTTTGGGATGTCTTGTCTCAGGCTGTGCCAGACAGGGCATTATTATTCAGGGTAGGCTGTAATTGCTTTACAGTCGAGTGGCATGCATTAGATTATCATTTGGGGTTTCTTATTAGCAGCATAGGGCAAAGTTTTTCTTCTGGAGGGCAGGCAGAGTGCTGCATTGTGGCTTCGGAATTCCCAAACTGGAGGGCTTGTGCGCCAGGAGAGTGAGGATGGAAGTCTGAGAACACAAGCTAGGCTTAGGTTTCGGGGAATGGACATGGCAGGCACACTCTGCAGAGCTGAATTGAGATCTCATGAGTCTGAAGTCAGGTCGAGGATCAGACTTTGGCTCAGGTTGGAGTTTCTGTCCATGTTGGCCCCTTCATGAAGGGTGGGGCATTATGAGGCCATGTGGGTTTTCCCACTATTAGAGTTGTGAGATGCTCCAAACCGCAAGGATTCCTTCTGTGAGACAATTAAGATTTGTTGGATGGCTCCAGGACGTCTCATAAGGTATTTTTCCCGAACAGGGTTCTAAGTATGGATGCCTGGGCAGACAGCCTCAATTCCAATTGTCTCCTAGCAACAAGAAACGTTTGATCCTCTGGCTTGGGGTAACATCAGAGGGGGCTGAGTTGGAATGGACTTTCCTGAGGATGGTCTTAAATGAGTTGAAATGGACTTTCCTGAGGATGGTCTTAATGTTGGTTTGAGTCCATTGAGACCTTGGTATGGGGCAGTGGCACCAGGGCCCTGAAGGATTCTCCTAACCAGAGGTTATAACAAAGCTCCAATGAGCAAGTTTTCCATGGGGAGACGAGATTTGTTCTTATTGGTGCCTCAGGAAACCACCATTTGCTGGTATTGGAAATGAGGCCTCTGAGGAGAGATGCCTGGAAACCAAATCAATGGATCTGATTAGGGCCTAGGGGCCTGTCCGGTTCAATATTCTTCTCTGGGGACATCTTTTGTCTGAGTGGAGGTAGTTGCTCAGCTGGTTTGAGATCACACCTGTTTGTCCTGGGCGGCCTACACTATTGGGATGGCCTCGGTAACTTTGGAGGTTTTTCCTAATTTGCAAGGTTGTGGCCAATGGAATGGGAATAATTCGCTTGAAAGGGAAGCACAGTCCTGAGGTGTGGCTCCAGGGACCCAAGTGTGGAGCGTGTGTGGTCCAGGGCTATTTGGACAAAAGTCTAAAAACACAAACTCCACTTAGGTTTGGGTCTGTAGGTATGTGGCCGGCCCGTTATATAGACCGTGAGGAGAACTCTTCGGGATATGAACAAAGGGCGAAAGGGAGGTGCTTGCTCATGCTTATTTTTTTCTGGATATGTGTCACCGATTGCCATGGAATGTCCGAGTGTCCTCATCGGCCATCGATGAGGCTCCCTTTCTGGGGATTTGACCCAATCCCAAGAGTTTGGGGTCATTCTGTGGGAAGGGAGGCGGCCTTTCTGTTTTTTTTTTTTTTTTTTTTTTTTTTTTTTTACCTCAGGTGGACCACCAAAAGAGGGATTCCACAGCAGAGTCCTGGGGAGGAGCAACTGGACAACCAGAACTCTTGTTAACATTGGGACCTAAGAACATGGCAAGCCCCATATGTGGGCTCTTGGTCCAGACACTGAGAGGCCTTCCTTGAGCATAGGCCTCACATTGAGTTTCACAATGTGTTTTTGTGCCCAAGGACCCCCTCAAGTCAGGGCGTGGCCTAATGTACCATGCTGGTTTCTCCTACACTGAACGTTGCACAATATGGCAACCACAAGTTTTCTGGCCATGGGGAAGAAGGAGTTCTAATTTCTGCAACACTTTCACTCCTGGACTGTGATTGGATTTAAGGTCTAGGTTCTGAAGCCTGAAAACTGAGTTTGGGAAGAGATGAAGACGTAAGGCCATGGTGTGACTGATGTGCTAGTGTTCGGCCAGCTGTTGAGTGTGGGTTGGGAGGTGCAGGCTCAGGCTGTGGCACACAGGGAATTAGTGCCCAGGCTAGACTGTATCATTGGGGTGCAGTCGAGTTTCGTGCAGGTTGGTACTCATTTGTGGTTACTGGGTAGCCCCAGAGGGCAACGTTTTTCTTCTGGAAGGAAGACACAGTGCCACATAGTGGCTCCAGAATTCCCAAACTGGAAGGCTTGTGGGCCAGGAGTGTGAGGAAAAAATTCTGAGAACACAAGCCAGACTTAGATTTCGGGGTGAGGGGACGGCAGGAACCCTCTGCAGAGATGATTCGAGATCCCGTGTACCTGAAGACAGAGCTAGGATCAGACGTTGGCTCAGGTTGGAGTTTCTGTCCATGACGGCCCCTTCATGAAGGGGAGGGTGTCACGAGGCCATGGAGGTTTTCCCACGATGGGAATTGTGAGATGCTCCAAACCGCAACGATTCCTTCCGTGGGACAGTCGAGACCTGCTGGATGGCTCCAGGACATCCCATAAGGAAGTTATCCAGATCAGGGTTGTAAGGATGGATGCCTGGGCAGCCTGCCTCCCACTCGAGGTGTCTCATAGCGCCAAGGCAAGTTCGATCTGCTGGATCTAGGGGAGTAACCGAGGCGGGTGTGTTGAAATGGGTGAGTTGAGGATGGGTCATAATGTGCATTTGTGTCCATGGAGACCTTGGAATGGGGTGCTTGATCCGGGGCCTTGAGGGATGTTCATAACCGGAGATTTTGATGGAGCTCTAAAGAGTACGTTTCCTATGTAGAGAAGAGAATTGTTTTGATAAGTGCCTAAGGAATCTCCCATATGCTGGTATTGGAAACCAGGCCTCTGAGGAGAGATGCCTGGAAACAAAAGCAATGGATATGATTAGGGCCTAGGTGCCTGTCCGTTTCAATCTCTTTCCTGGGGATAAGTGTCTATGGATCTGAGGGGAGGTAGTTGCTCGGCTTGTGTCAGATCGCCCCTGTTTGTCCTGGGCAGCCTATAATATTGGGAATGGCCTCGGGACTTTGGAGTTTCTCCTAATCTATAGGGTTGTGGCCAATGGAATGGGCAGAAATCCCCTGTAGAGGGCAGGCACAGTTCTGAGTTTGGCTCTAGGGGCCCAGCCTTGAGGGTGTGTGGGCCAGGCCTGTGGGGACAGAAGTCTGAAAACACAATCTCCGCTTAGGATCGGGGACATAGGTATGGCACGCCCTATCTACAGACCGTGATAACACTTCGGGATATGAAAAAGGGTGAGTTTGAGGTGCTTGCTCAGGTTTTGTCTCTGGATTTGGGTCAAGAATGTGGATCGAATGCTGGCGTGGCCTCATGGGTTGTGGACGGCTTTCCCTCTATGAGGATTGGACCCAATCCCAAGAGTTTGGGTACATTCTGTTGGATGGGAGGAGTCCTTTCTGTTTTTTATTTTATTTTATGTACCTCATGTGTGCCAATAAAAGAGGGATTCCAGGGCAGAGTCCTTGGGAGGGACAACTGGATAACCCCTCCTCTGTTTAAGTTTGGGGGCCTAGGGGCATGGCAAGTCCAATATGTGGGCTCTTAATTCAGACACTGAGAGGTCTTCCTTGAGGACAGGTCTCATGCTGAGGGTCACAATGCCTATTTGTGCCCAACAAGGCCTTCAAGCATGGGAAGGGCCTCATGGGCCACGCTGGATTCTCCTACACTGAACGTTGGAGAATATGCCAACCACAAGGTTTCCGGCCATGGCGTAGGAAGAGTTGTGATTTCTGCATCACGTTCACCCTGGACAGTGATTGGAGTTTAGGTCTAGGTTCTGAAACCCGAAAACCGAGGTTGGGAAGAGATGAAGACCTAAGGACCTGATGGGTACAATGAGCTCAGTGTGTGGCTAGCTGTTGAGCGTAGGTCTGGAGGTGTGGGCTCATGCTGTGTCAGACAGGGCATTAGACAGGGTAGACTGTATATTTGGGGTGCAGTCGAGTGGCGTTCAGTTGATCCTCATTCGGGTTTCTAGGTAGATCCATAAGGCAAAGTTTTTCTTCTGGAGGGCAGGCAGAGTGCTGCATTGTGGCCCCAGTATTGCCAAACTGTAGGGCTTTGGGGCCAGGGGTGTGAGGGCGGTAGTCTGAGAACACAAGCTAGGCTTAGTTTTTGGGGTGAGGCAAAGAAGGCACACTCTGCAGACCTGAATCAAGATCTCATGCCCCTGAAGCCAGGGCTAATATCAGACGTTTGCTCAGGTTGGAGTTTCTGTCCATGATGGCCCCTTAATAAAGTGGAGCGTCTCAAGAGGCCATGAAGATTTTCCCACAATGGGAGTTGTGAGATGCACCAGACTGCAAAGATTCCTTCTGTGGGACACTTGAGACCTGTTGGATGGCTCTAGGATGTCCCATATGGAACGACTCCAGAGTAGGGTTCTAAGGATGGATGCCTGGGCAGCCCGCCTCCCATTCTAGTTGTCTCCTAGCAACAAGGCAGGTTTGATCTGCAGGCCCTGGGGGAGAATCCAAGGGGGATGAGTTGACATGGACTCTACCGAGGATAGATCATAATGTGGGTTTAAGTCCATGGAGACCTTGGAATGGGGCGCTTGATCCTGGGCCCTGAAAGATTCTCCTAAACAGAGGTTTTTATAGAGCTCCAAAGAGTACATTTCCTATGTGGAGACGAGATTTTTCTATGAGTGCCTCAGTAATCCCCCATATGCTGGTATTGGTAACCAGGCCTCTGAGGAGAGATGCCTGGAAACAAAAGCAATGGATCTGATTAGGGCCTAAGTGCCTGTCCAGTTCAATCTTATTCTATGGGGATATCTGTCTCTGGGTCTGAGTGGAGGTAGTTTCCTAATTTGTGAAAGATCATCCCTGTTTGTCCTGCGCAGCCAACACTATTGGGATGGCCTCGGGGAGTTTGGAGGTTTCTCCTAATCTATAGGGTTGTGGCCAATGGAAATGGCAGAATTCCCCTGGAGAAGGAAGCCACAGTCCTCAGGTGTGGCTCCAGGGGCCCCAGCTTGGATGGTGTGTGGGCCAGGGCTGTGGGGACAGAAGTCTGAAAACACAAACTCAGCTTAGGTTTGGGGATGTATGTATGAAGGCTCGATCTACAGACCGTGAGAATTTTCCGGGTTATGAACAAAGGGCGAGTATGTGGCGTTTGCTCAGGCTTTTGTCTCTGGATTTTGTGCCTACGGTGGCCGTGGAATGTCGGGGTGTCCTCAAGGGCCATGGACAAGTCTTTCTCTGGTGATTTGGCCTGATCCCAAGTGGTTGGGATCATTCTGTGGATGGGAAGAGTCCTTTCTGTATTTTTTTTTTTTACCTCAGGTGTCCCACCAAAGAGGGATTCCAGAGCAGTGCCCTGAGTAGGGGTGAATAGACATCTCTAACTCTGGTTGAGATTGGGGGACTAGGGGCTTGGCAAGCCCCATATGTGGGCTGTTGTTCCAGTCACTAAGAGGCTTTACATGAGGATAGGGCTCACGCTGAGGGTCACAATGTGTGTTTGTGCAAATTGTAGCCCTCAGGGATAGGTGGGGCCTCATAGTCCATGGTGCTTTCTCCTACAATGAACGTTGGACCACATGCCAACCACAAGGTTTCTTGCCATGGCGAAGGAGAAGTTCTGATTCTTGTATCACGTTCACTCCTGAGCAGTGAGTGGAGATAAGGTCTAGGTTCTGAAAGTGAAAACTGAGGTTGGGTAGAGATGATTGCCGAAATCCATTGTGGGTTTGATATGCTCAGTGTAAGGCCAGCTGTCTGGGTGTTGGACTGGATGTCTGCCTTCAGGCTGTGTCAGACAGGGCTTTAGTGCACAGGTTAGATTGTATAATTGGGGTATGGTCGAGTGGCATGCAGGTTGTTACTCATTGGCGTTTCTGTTTAGCCCTATAGGGCAATATTTTTCTTCTGGAGGGCAGGCAGAGTGCTGCATTGTGTCTCCAGAATTGCCAAACTGGAGGGGTGTGGCCAGGATTGTGAAGACGGAAGTCTGAGAACACAAGTTAGGCTTAGGTTTCGGGGCGAGGGCACAGCAGGCACACTCTCAAGTGCTGAATCGAGATCTCGTGCTTCTGAATTCAGGGCGCGGATCAGACTTTCGCTTAGGATGGAGTTTCTGTCCATGATGGCCCATTTATGAAGGTTTGGGGCATCATGAGGAAATGGAGGTTTTCTCACAGTGGGATTGTGTGATGCTTCAAACCACAAGGATTCATTCTGCGAGACAGTCAAGACAGGTTGGTTGGATTCAAGACGTCCCATAAAGTAATTCTCCAGAGCAGGGTTCTAAGGATGGATGCCTGGACAGCCCACCTCGTATTCCAACTGTCTCCTAGTGACAAGGCAGGTTTGATCTGCTGGCTCTGGGTGAGCAGCCGAGGGGGTGATTTGGAATGGACTCTCCTGAGGACGGATCATAATGTAAGTTTGTGTCCTTGGAGACCTTGGAATTGGGCCATGGTGCCAGCGCCCTGAAGGATCCTCCTAACCTGAGGTATTGACACAGCTCCAAAGAGCAAGTTTCTCATGTGGAGATGAGATCTGTTCTGATTGTTTCCTTAGGAAACCCCCATATTCTGATATTGGAAACCAGGCCTCTGAGGAGAGATACATAGTAACCAAAGCAATGGATTAGTAGTTGGCTCAGGTTGGATTTTCTGTCCATGATGGCCCCTTTATAAAGGGGAGCACCTCATGAGTCCATGTAGGTTTTCCCACGATAGGAGTTGTGAGATGCTCCAATCTGCAAGGATTCCTTCTGCAGGACAGTCAAGACCTGTTGGAAGGCTCCCAGGACATCCCATATGGAACGGCGCCAGAGCAGGATTCCAAATATGGATGCCTAGAGAGTCTGCTTTGCATTCCAGTTGTCTCCTAGCAACAAGGCAGTTTTGATACTCTGGCTCTGGGGGAGTAATCAACGGGGCTGAGTTGAAATGTACTCTCCTGCCGAATGGTCATAATGCGGGTTTGTGTCCATGGAGACCTTGGAATAGGGCGGTGGCTCCGGTTACCTGAAGGTTTCTCCTAACTGGAGGTTTTTACAGAGCTCCAAAGGATAAGTTTCCCATGTGGAGACAAGATTTGTTATGATTGGTATCTCTGGAATCCCCCATATGCTGGTATTGGAAAACAGGCCTCTGAGGAGAGATGCTAAGAAACAAAAGCAATGGAACCAATTACGTTCTAGGGGCCTGTCCAGTTTAATACCTTTCTCTTGGGATATCTGTCTACGGGTGAGTTGAGGTCGTTGCTCAGCTTGTGACAGATCACCCCTCTTTGTACTGGGCGGCCTACACTATTGGAATTGCCTCTGGGACTTTGGAGGTTTCTCCTAATCTGTAGGGTTGTGGCCAATGGAATGGGAAGAATTTTCCTTGGAGAGGGCAGGCACAGTCCTGAAGTGTGGCTCCAGGGGCCTCAGCCTGGGGGTGTGTGGGACAGGGATGTCAGGAAAGAAGTCTGAAAACACACAAACTCGGCTTAGGTTTGTGGACGTAGGTATGGCAGGCCCGATCTACAGACTATGAGGATAATTTTTTGGGCTATGACCTAAGGGTGAGGCTTATGTCTCTGGATTTTGTGACAATAGTGGCCGTGGAATGTCGGGGCTCGCCTCATGGGCCATGGACGATTCTTTCTCTCTGGGGATGGCCTGATCCCAAGTGATTGGGGTCATTCTGTGGGTGGGAGGAATCCTTTCTGTGTTTACTTAGTTCAAATGTCCCACCAAAGAGGGATTCCTGAGCAGAGCCCTGAGTAGGGGTGACTAGATGTCTCTACCTCTGGTTAAGATTGGGTGACTTGGGGCATGGCAGGCCCCATATGCGGGCTCATGGTCCAGCCACTGAGAGGCTTTACTTGAGGACAGGGCTCAAACTGAGGGTCCCAATGTGTGTTTGTGCCCACCGCAGCTCTTAAGCATGGGCAGGGCCTCAGGGACCCCTACACTACCCTCAGGGGGGCTCTACTACTACTCCTGTAGGTCCTACAGGGGTCCTACACTGAACTTTGGATAAGATGCCAACCACAAGATTCTGGTGAGAGGGAAGGAGGAGTTCTGATTTCTGCATCACGTTCAGCCATGGGAAATGAGTAGAGATAAGGTCTAGGTTTCTGTAGCCTGAAAACCAGGTTGGAAAGAGATGGCAACCTAAGGCCATGGCGGTTCTGATGTTGTCAGTGTACGGCAAGCTGTCTGGGTGTCGGTTGGAAATTCAGGCCTCAGGTTGTGTCAGACAGGGCATTAGTGCACAGGGTAGACTATATAATTGGTGTACAGTTGAGTGGCATGTAGGTTTATACTCATTTGAGGTTTCTGGGTAGACCCATAGGGCAACGTCTTTCTTCTAGAGGGCAGGCAGAGTGCAGCACTGTGTCATCGGAAATCCCAAAATGGAGGGCGTGTGGTCCTGGAGAGTGAGGACGGAAGTCTGAGAACACTAGCTATGCTTAGGTTTTGGGGTGAGGGCACAGCAGGTGCACTCTGAAGAGCTTAATCAAGACCTCGTGCATCTGAAGTAAGGCGAGATCAGCCGTTGGCTCAGGTTGGAGTTTCTTTCCATGATCCGCCTTCATGAAGATTGGGGGCATCATGTGACCTTGGAAGCTTTCCATGATATGAGTTTTGAGGTGGTCCATGAACAAGGATTCCTGTGGGACAGTCGACACCTGTTGGATGGCTCAAGGATGTCCCATAAGGAACGACGCAAGGGCAGGGTTCTAAGGGTACTAAGGACCTCTAAGGAGAGATGCCTGGAAACCAAAGCAATAGATCCGATAGGTGCCTATGGGCCTGATCGTTCCTTTTTACTCTGGGGACATCAGTCTATGGGTCTGAGTGCCGGTAGGTGCTCAGAAGGGCCCATATTGCCCCTGTTTGTCCATGGAAGCCACAGATATTGGGATAGCCTCAGGGACTTTGGAGGTTTATCCCATTAGAAGGGTTGTGGCCATTAGAATGGGCACATACAATTCCCTTGGAGAGGGCAAGCCCAGTCTTAATGTTTGGCTCCAGGGGCCTGAACCTGTAGGGTGTGTAGGACAAGGCTGTTTGGAGAGCTGTCTGAAAACACAAACTCGGCTTATATTTTGGGTCATAGGTATGGCAGGACTGATCTACAGACCATGAGGAGAACTCATCAGGATATGAAAACAGGGCGAGGGTGAGGCTCTTGCTCAAGTTTTTGTCTCTGGATATCGTGTCAACCATGGTCGTGAAATTTCCGGGTGACTTCATGATAAATGGACGAGTCTTACTCTCTGGGGGTTTGGCCCCATCCAAAGAGTTTGGGGTCATTCTGTGGGATGGAAGAAGTCCGTTGTTCTGTTGTTGTTGATTTGTTTTGTTTTGTTTTTCAACCTCCCACCAAATGAGGGATTCTAGAGTAGAGTCCTGGGGAGGGGCGACTGGACAACCAGAAATCTGGTTAAAAATTGGGGCCTAGGGACATGTCAAGCCCATTATGACATCTAATGGTCCAGCCACTGAGAGGACATACTAGAGGACAGGACTTACGCTGAGGGTCACAATGCGTGTTTATGACCCCGTCGCACTCAAGAATGGGCGGGGCCTCAGGGTGAATGCTGGTTTCTCCTACACTGAACGTTGGACAACATGCCAACCACAAGGTTTCTTGCCATGGGTAAGGAAGAGTTCTGATTTCTGCATTACACTCACCCCTGGGCAGTGATTGGAGATAAGGTCTAGGATCTGAAGCCTGAAAACTGAGGTAGGGAAGAGATGATGACCTAAGGCCATGGCGTGTCTGATGTGCTCAGTGTGCGGTCAGCTGTCTGGTTGTTGGTCACGAGGTCCGGGCTCAGGTTGTCAGACAGTGCATTAGTGCCCAGGTTAGACTATATATTTTTGGGTGCCTTCGAGTGCCGTGTAGTTTCTGATCTGAAGAAATCTTCAGGATATGAAGAATGAGCGAGTCTGAGGCGCGTGCTCCGGCTTTTGTCTCTGGATTTTGTATCCGCGATGGCCGTGGAATGTTGGAGAGGCCTCATGGGCCATGGACGAATCTTGCTCTCTATGGATTTGGCCCGAACCAATTGTTTTTCGTCAATCTGTGGGATGGGAGGACTCCTTTCAGGTTTGTTACCTCAGGTGTCCCACCAAAAGAGGAATTCCAAAGCAGAGCCCCTGGGGAAGAGTGAAGGGACAACCCGAACTATGGTTAAAAATTGGGTCCTAGGGGCATGGCAAGCCCAATATGCTGTCTCTCCATCCAGCCACTGAGAGGCCTTACCTGAGGACTCGGCTCAGGCTGAGGGTCACAATGTGTGTTTGTGACCAATATGGCCCGCAAGCATGGGCGGGGCCTCATGGGCCACACTGGTTTCAACGACACTGAAAGTTGGCCAACATGCCAACCATAAGGTTTCTTGCAATGGGGAAAGAGTGCTGATTTCTGCATCATTTTCAAACCCGGGCAGTGATTGGAGATAAGGTCTAGGTTCTGAAGCATGAAACCTGAGGTAGAGAAGAGATGATGACCTAAGGCCATGGCGTGTCTGATGTGTTCAGTGTGCGGGCAGCTGTCTGGGTGTTTGTCACGAGGTCCGGGATCAGGTTTTCAGACAGTGCATTAGAACCCAGTTTAGACTCTATATTTTGGGTGCCTTCGAGTGCCGTGTAGGTTCTTATCTGAAGAACTCTTCAGGATATGAAGAATAAGAGAGTCTGAGGTGCGTGCTCAGGCTTTTGTCTCTGGATTTTGTATCCGCGATGGCCGTGGAATATTGGGGAGGCATCAAGGGCCATGGACAAATCTTGTTCTCTGTGGATTTGGCCCGATCCCAATTGTTTTTCGTCAATCTGTGGCATGGGAGGACTCCATTCAGGTATGTTACCTCAGGTGTCCCACCAAAAGAGGATTTCTAAAGCAGAGCACTGGGGAAGACTGAAGGGACACCCGAACTATGGTTAAAAATTGGGGCCTAGGGGCATGGCAAGCCCTTAGCGTGTTTATGCCCTCGTCTCATTCAAGAATGGGCGGGGCCTCAGGGTGAATACTGGTTTCTCCTTCACTGAACGTTTGACAACATGCCAACCACAAGATTTCTTCCCATGGGTAGGGAAGAGTTCTGATTTCTGCATCACAGTCACCCCTGGGCATTGATTGGAGATATGTTCTAGGTTCTGAAGCCTGAAAACTGAGGTAGGGAAGAGATGATGATCTAAGGTGATAGCGGGTGTGATGAGCTCAGTGTGCGGTCAGCTGTCTGGGTGTTGGTCACGAGGTCCGGGCTCAGGTTGTCAGACAGTGCATTAGTGCCCAGGTTAGACTATATATTTTGGGTGCTTTCAAGTGCCGTGTAGGTTCTTAACTGACGAACTCTTCAGGATATGAAGAATGAGCGAGTCTGAGGCGCGTTTTCAGCCTTTTGTCTCTGGATTTTTTATCACCGATGGCCGTGGAATGTTGGTGAGGCCTCATGGGCCATGGACGAATCTTTCTCTCGGTGGATTTGGCCCGATCCCAATTGTTTTTCGTCAATCTGTCGGATGGGAGGAATCCTTTCAGGTTTGTTACATCAGGTGTCCCACCAAAAGAGGAATTCCAAAGCAGAGCCCTGGGGAAGAGTGAAGGGACAAAGCGAACTATGGTTAAAAATTGGGGCCTAGGGGCATGGCAAGCCCAATATGCTGTCTCGCCATCCAGCTACTGAGAGGCCTTACCTGAGGACTGGGCTCAGGCTGAGGGTCACAATGTGTGTTTGTGAACAATGTGGCCCGCAAGCATGGTCGGGGCCTCATCGGCCACCCTGGTTTCCACTACACTGAACGTTGGACAACATGCGAACCACAAGGTTTCTTGCCATGGGGAAAGAGATCTGATTTCTGCATCATTTTCAAACCCGGGCCGTGATTAGAGATAAGGTCTAGGTTCTGAAGCCTGAAAACCAAGGTTGAAAAGAGATGACGACCTAAGACCATGGCGGGTCCGATGTGCTCAGTGTGTGGCCAGCTCTCTGGGTGGGGACAGGAGGTCCAGGATCAAGCTGTGTCAGAAAGGGCATTAGTGCCCAGGTCAGCCTATATATATGAGGTACAGCCGAATGTCGTGCAAGTTGATCCTCATTGGGGGTTTCTGGGTAGCACCAGAGGGCAATGTTTTTCTTCTGGAGGGCAGGCAGAGTGCTGCATTGTAGTTCTGGATTGCCAAAATGGAGGGGATGTGGGCCAGTAGTCTGAGGAAGGAAGTCTGAGATCCTAAGTTAGGCCTAGGTTTCTGGGTGAGGACATGGCAGGCACAATCTACAGACCTCAATTGAGATCTCATGCATCTGAACTCAGGTCGAGGATCAGATGATCGCTCAGGTTGGATATTCTGTCCCTGATGGGCCCTTCAGACAGTGCATCAGTCTTCGGGTCTGAGTGACAGGAGAGGTGCACAGATGGGCACAGATTGCCCCTGTTTGTCCTGGGAAGCCACAAATATTGGGATGGCCTCAGGGACTTTGGAGGTTTATCCTTTTAGTAGGGTTGTGGCCATTGGAATGGGCAGATACAATTCCCTTGGAGAGGTCAAGCACAGTCGTCATGTTTGGCTCCAGGGGTCTGAGCCTGTAGGGTGCGTAGGACAGGGCTGTGTGGACCGTTGTCTGAAAACACAAACTCGGCTTATGTTTCGGGTCCTAGGTATGGCAGGACTGATCTACAGACCATGAGGAGAACTCTAGGGATATGAAAAAAGGGCCAGTGTGAGGCTCTTCCTCAAGTTTTTGTCTCTGGATATCTGTCACTCATGATCGTGAAATTTCCGGGTGACTTCATGGGAAATGGATGAGTCTTACTCTCTGGGGGTTTGGCCCCGTCCAAAGTGTTTGGGGTCATTCAATGGGATGGAAGAAGTCGTTGATCTGTTGTTGTTAATTTGTTTTGTTTTGTTTCTCAACCTCAGGTGTCCCACCAAATGAGGGATTCTCGAGTAGAGCGCGGGGAGGGGCGACTGGACAACCAGAAATCTGGTTAAAAATTGGGTCCTAGGGACATGTCAAGCCCATTATGACATCCAATGGTCCAGCCCCTGAGAGGACGTACTAGAGGACAGGACTCACGCTGAGGGTCACAATGCGTGTTTATGCCCTCGTGGCACTCATGAAAGGACGGGGCCTCAGGGTGAATGCTAGTTTCTCCTACACTGAACGTTGGACAACATGCCAACCACAAGGTTTCTTGCCATGGGTAAGGAAGAGTTCTGATTTCTGCATCACAATCAACCCTGGGCAGTGATTGGAGATAAGGTCTAGGTTCTGAAGCCTGAAAACTGAGGTAGGGAAGAGATGATGACCCAAGGCCATGGCGGGTCTGATGTGCTCAGTGTGCGGTCAGCTGTCTGGGTGTTGTTCACGAATACCGGGCTCAGTTTGTCAGACAGTGCATTAGTGCCCAGGTTAGACTATATATTTTGGATGCATACGAATGCCGTGTAGGTACTTATCTGAAGAACTCTTCAGGATATGAAGAATGAGCGAGTCTGAAGCACATGCTCAGGCTTTGGACTCTTGATTTTGTATCAGCGATGGCCGTGGAATTTTGGGGATGCCTCATGGGCTATGGACGAATCTTGTTCTCTGTGGACTTGGCCAGATCCCAATTGTTTTCCGTCAATCTGTGGGATGGACGGACTCCTTTCAGGTTTGTTACCACAGGTGTCCCACCAAAAGAGGAATTCCAAAGCAGAGCCCTGGGGAAGAGTGAAGGGACAACCCGAACTATGGTTAAAAATTGGGGCCTAGGGGCATGGCAAGCCCAATATGCTATCTCTCCATCCCGCAACTGAGAGGCCTTACATGAGTACTGGGCTCAGGCTGAGGGTCACAATGTGTGTTTATGACCAATGTGGCCCGCAAGCATGGGCGGGGCCTCATATCCAGACTGGTTTCAAGTACACTGAACCTTGGACAACATGCCAACCACAAGGTTCTTGCTCAAGTTTTTGTCTCTGGATATCGTGTCACTCATGGTCGTGAAATTTCCGGGTGACTTCAGGGGAAATGGACGAGTCTTACTCTCTTGGGGTTTGGCCCCGTCCAAAGAGTTTGGGTCATTCTGTGGGATGGAAGAAATCCGTTGTTCTGTTGTTGTTGATTTGTTTTGTTTTGTTTTTCAACCTCAGGTGTCCCACCAAATGAGGGATTCCAGAGTAGAGCCCTGGGGAGGGGCGACTGGACAACCAGAAATCTGGTTAAAAATTGGGGCCAGGGACATGTCAAGCCCATTATGACATCTAATGGTCCAGCCACTGAGAGGACGTACTAGAGGACAGGACTCACGGTGAGGGTCACAATGGGTGTTTATGCCCTCGTCGCACTGAAGAATGGGTGGGGCCTCAGGGCGGGGCCTCAGGGTGAATGCTGGTTTCTGCTACACTGAACGTTGGACAACATGCCAACCACAAGGTTTCTTGCCATGGGTAAGGAAGAGTTCTGATTTCTGCTTCACAGTCACCCCTGGGCAGTGATTGGAGATAAGGTCTAGGTTCTGAAGGCTGAAAAGTGAGGTAGGGAAGAGATGATGACCTAAGGCCATGGCGGGTCTGATGTGCTCAGTGTGCGGTCAGCTGTCTGTGTGTTGGTCACGAGGTCCGGGCTCAGGTTGACCGACAGTGCATTAGTGCCCAGGTTAGACTATATATTTTGGGTGCATTCGAGTGTCGTCTAGGTTCTTATCTGAAGAACTTTTCAGGATATGAAGAATGAGCAAGTCTGAGGCGCATGCTCAGGCTTTTTCTCTGGATTGTATCAGCGATGGCCGTGGAATGTTGGAGAGGCCTCATGGGCCATTGACGCATTTTGCTCTCTGTGGATTTGGCCCGATCCCAATGGTTTTTCGTCAATCTGTGGGATGGGACGACTCCTTTCAGGTTTGTTAACTCAGGTGTCCCACCAAAGAGGAATTCCAAAGCAGATCCCTGGGGAAGAGTGAAGGGACAACCCGAACAATGCTTAAAAATTGGGGCCTAGGGGAATGGCAAGCCCAATATGCTTTCTCACCATCCAGCCACTGAGAGGCCTTACCTGAGGACTGGGCACAGGCTGAGGGTCACAATGTGTGTTTGTGACCAATGTGGCATGCAAGCATAGGCGGGTCCTCATGGGCCACACTGGTTTCAACTACACTGAACCTTGGACAACATGCCAACCACAAGGTTTCTTGCCATGGGGAACGAGTTCTGATTTCTGCATCATTTTCAAACCCGGGCCGTGATTGGAGATAAGGTCTAGGTTCTGAAGCCTGAAAACCGAGGTTTAGAAGAGATGACGTACTTAGGCTATGGTGGGTCCGATGTGCTCAGTTTGCGGCCAGCTGTCTGGGTGGGACCAGGAGGTCCAGGCTCAGCTGTGTCAGAAAGGGCATTAGTGTCCAGGTCAGCCTATATATTTGGGGTACAGCCGAATGGCGTGCAGGTTGATCATCATTTGGGGTTTCTGGGTAGCCCCAGAGGGCAATTTATTTCTTCTGGAGTGAAGGCAGAGTGCTGCATTGTAGTCTGGATTGCCAAACTGGAGCTCTTGTGGGCCAGGATTCTGAGGACGGTTGTCTGAGAATCCAAGAGAGGCCTAGGATTATGGGTGAGGGTAGGGCAGGCACAAATACAGGCCTGAATCGATATTTCGTGCATCTGAAGTCAGGGCGAGGATCAGACAATCGCTCAGGTTGGACATTCTGTCCCTGATGGGGTGGATCACGAGGCCATGGTTGTTTTCCCACGATGGGAGTTGTGAGAAGCTCCCAACTGCAAAGATACTTCTGCAGGACAATTGAGACCTGTTGGTTGCCTCCAGGACAATTATTCTGAGCAGGGTTCTAAGGATGGATGGATGGGTAGCCCACCTCGCATTCCAATTCTCGCAACACAACAAGACAGGTTAGATCTGCTGGATCTGGGGGAGCAACCGAGGAGGCTGAGTTGAAATGGACTCTCCCATGGATGTGTCCTAATATGATTTTGCGTCTAAGGAGACCTTGGATTGAAGCGGTGGCACTGGGGCCCTGAAGGGTTCTCCTAAAGAGAGGCTTTCACACAGCTCCATCGTGCAAGTTTCCCATGTGTAGATGAGATTTGTTCTGATGGGTGAGTCGTGAAACAGCCATATGCTATTATTGAAATCCAGGCCTCTGAGGAGAGATGCCTGGAAGCCAAACCAATGGATCCGATAGGTGCCTAGGGGCCGGTTTGTTCCTTTTTACCTCTGGGGACATCAGTCTACGGGACTGAGCGCCGGTAGGTGCTCATATGGGCCAAGATTGCCCCTGTTTGTCCTGGGAAGCCACAAATATTGGGATGGCCTCAGGGACTTTGGAGGTTTATCCTATTAGTAGGGTTGTGGCCATTGGAATGGGCACATACAATTCCCTTGGAGAGGGCAAGCACAGTCGTCAGGTTTGGCTCCAGGGGCCAGAGCCTGTAGGGTGTGTAGGCCAGGGCTGTTTGGACAGTTGTCTGAAAACAGAAACTCGGCTTATGTTTCCGGTCATAGGTATGGCAGGACTGATCTACAGACCATGAGGAGAACTCTTTCGGATATGAAAAAAGGGCGAGGGTGAGGCTCTTGCTCAAGTTTTTGTCTCTGGATATCGTGTCACGCATGGTCGTGAAATTTCCGAGTGACTTCATGGGAAATGGACGAGTCTTACTCTCTGGGTGTTTGGCCCCGTCCATAGAGTTTGGGGTCATTCTGTGGGATGGAAGAAGTCCGTTGTTCTGTTGTTATTGATTTGTTTTGTTTTGTTTTTCAACCTCAGGTGTCCCTCAAATGAGGGATTCCAGAATAGAGCCATGGGGAGGGGCGACTGGACAACCAGAAATCTGGTTAAAAATTGGGGCCTAGGGATATGTCAAGCCCATTATGACATCTAATGGTCAAGCCACTGAGAGGACGTACAAGAGGACAGGACTCACGCTGAGGGTCACAATGTGTGTTTATGCCATCGTCGCACTCAAGACCTTATCTCCAATCACGGCCCGGTTTGATAATGATGCAGAAATAAGAACTCTTTCCCCATGGCAAGAAACCTTGTTGTTGGCATGTTGTCCAAGGTTCAGTGTACTTGAAACCAGTGTGGCCCATGAGGCCCCGCCCATGCTTTGGGGCCACATTGGTCACAAACACACATTGTGACCTTCAGCCTGAGCCCAGTCCTCAGGTAAGGCCTTCAGTGGCTGGATGAAGAGACAGCATATTGGGCTTGCCATGCCCCTAGGCCCCAATTTTTAACCATAGTTCGGGTTGTCCCTTCACTCTTCCCCAGGGCTCTGCTTTGGAATTCCTCTTTTGATGGGACAACTGATGTAACAACCCTGAAAGGAGTCCTCCATCCAACAGGTTGACGAAAAACAATTGGGATCGGGCCAAATCCACAGAGAGCAAGATTCGTCCATGGCCCATGAGGCCTCCTCAACTTTCCACGGCCATTGCTGAAACAAAATCCCGAGACAAAAGTGAGCAAGCGCCTCAGACTCGCACTTTCTTCATATCCTGATGATGTCTTCTCATGGTTTGTAGATCGGGCCTGCCATACCTACGTCCCCAAACATAAGCTGAGTTTGTGTTTTCAGACTTCTGTCCTCAAAGTCCTGGGCCACACACCATCCAGGCTGGGGACCCTGGAGCCACACATATGGACTGTGCCTACCCAATCCATGGGAATTCTGCCCATTCCATTGTCCAAAATCGTACAAATTAGGAGAACCCTCCAAAGTCCCTGAGGCCATCCCAATAGTATAGGTCGCCCGGGACAAAAAAGTTCAGTCTGACACCTGCTGAGCATCTACCTCCTCTCATACCCTTGATGGATGTCCCCAGAGAAGAAGATTGAACCAGACAGGACCCTAGGCCAAAATCGGATTCATAGCTTTGGTTTACAGGCATGTCTCCTCAAAACCCTGGGTTCCAATACCAACATTGGGGTTTTCCTGAGGCACCCATCAGAACCAAACTCGTCTCCACAAGGAAACTTGTGCATGGGAGCTATGTCAAAAGCTGAGGAGAATACTTCAGGGTACCGGTGCCACCGCCCCATTCCAAGGCCCTCATGGACACAAACACACATTAGACCCATCCTCAGGAAAGTTCATTTCAACTCAGCCACCCCGGTTGCTCCCGCAGAGCCATCAGATCTAAACTGTCTTGTCCCTAGGAGACAATTGGAATGCGAGGCGGGCTTCCCAGGCATCCATCCTCGAACGTTGGTCTGGACTCATCCATATGGGATGTCCTGGAGCTGTCCAACAGGTCTCAATTTTCACGCAGAAGGAATCCATGGAGGGGGCATCCCACCACTCCCAACGTGGGAAAACCTCCACGCTCGATTCCTCTCGCTTCATGAAGGAGCCGTCATGAACAGAAAATCCAAGCTGAGCCAACGTCTGATCCTTGCTCTGATTTCAGAAGCATGACATATTGCTTCAGATCTTCAGGGGGTACGTGCCGTGCCCTCGCCCTGAAACCCAAGTCTAGCTTGTGTTCTCAGACTTCCATCCTCACACTCCTGGCCCCGAAGCCTACAAGTTTGGCAATTCCGGACCATCATTGCAGCACTCTGCCTGCCCTCTAGAAAAAATATATTGCCTAATGAGCTGCCCGGGCACATTAAATGAGAATAAACCTACACGGCACTCGAATGTACCAAAATTATATAGTCTAACCTGGGCAGTAATGCACTGTCTGACACAACCTGAGCCAGGACCTCCTGAGCAACACCCAGACAGCTGAACGCACACTGAGCACATCAGACCCGCCATGGCCTTAGGTCATCATCTCTGCCCTACCTCAGTTTTCAGGCTTCAGAACCTAGACCTTATCTCCAATCACTGCCCAGGGGTGACTGTGATGCAGAAATCAGAAATCCTGCTTACCCAAGGCAAGAAACCTTGTGGTTGCCATGTTGTCCTACGTTCAATGTAGGAGAAACCAGCATTCACCCTGAGGTAACGCCCATTCTTTCGTGCAACGAGGGCATAAACACGCATTGTGACCCTCAGCGTGAGTCCAATCCTCTAGTACGTCCTCTCAGTGGCTGGACCATTAGATTTCATAATGGGCTTGACATGTCCCTAGGCCCCAATTTTTAACCAGATTTCTGGTTGTCCAGTCACAACTCCCCAGAGCTGTACTCTGGTATCCCTCATTTGGTAGAACACCTGAGGTTGAAAAACAAAACAAATCAAATCAACAACAAAAAAAAAAAAAAAAACGGACTTCTTCCATCCCACAGAGTGACCCCAAACTCCTTGGACGGGGCCAAACCCCAGAGAGTAAGACTCGTTCATTTCCTATGAAGTCACCCGGAAATTTCACGATCATGAGTGACACAATATCTGGAGACAAAAACGTGAGCAAGAGCCTCACACTCGCCCATTTTTCATATCCAAAGTGTTCTCCTCATGGTCTGAAGATCAGTCCTGCCATACCTATGACCTGAAACATAAGCCTAGTTTGTGTTTTCAGACAACTGTCCCAACAGCTCTGGCCTACACACCCTACAGGCTCAGGCCCCTGAGGCCAAACCTGAAGACTGTGCTTGCCCTTTCCAAGGGAATTGTATGTGCCCATTCCAATGGCCACAACCCTACTTAGAGGATAAACCGCCAAAATTACTGATGCCATCCCAATAGTGGTGGCTTCCCTGGACAAAAAGGGGCAATCTGTGCCCATCTGAGCACCTACCTGCACTCAGACCCGTAGACTGATATCCCTAGAGGTAATAAGGAACGAACTGGCCCCTAGGCACCTATCGGATCCATTGCTTTGGTTTCGAGGCATCTCTCCTCAGAGGCCTGGATTTCAATAACAGCATATGGCTGTTTCTTGACTCACCATCAGAACAAATCTCATCTACACATGGGAAACTTGCACGATGGAGCTGTGTGAAAGCCTCTATTTAGGAGAACCCTTCAGGGCCCCAGTGCCACCGATTCATTCCAAGGTCTCCATAGACACAAAATCATATTAGGACACATCCACGGTAGAGTACATTTCAACTCAGCCTCCTCGGTTGCTCCCCCAGATCCAGGAGATCTGACCTGTCTTGTTGCTTGGAGACAATTGGAATGCGAGGTGGGGTACCCGGCCATCCATCCTTAGAACCCTGAATGGAAACGTTGTCCTGGAGCCAACCACCAGGTATCAATTGTCCTGCAGAAGAATCTTTGCAATTGGGACCTTCTCACAACTCCCATCGTCGGAAAACCCCCATGGCCTCGAGAACACCCCCTTCAAGTAGGGGCCCTCAGGGACAGAATGTCCAACCTGAGCGATGGTCTGATCCTCGCCCTGACTTCAGATGCACGAGATCTAGATTCAGGACTGTAGATTGTGCCTGCCATATCCTCACCCACAAACCTAGGCCTAGCTTGGCTTCTCAGATTTCCGTCCTCAGACTACTGGCCCACAAGACCTCGAATTTGGCAATTCAGAACTACAATGCAACACTTTGTCTGCCCTCCAGAAGAAAAACATTGCCCTCTGGGGCTACCCAGAAACCACAAATGAGGATCAACCTGCACGCCATTCGGCAGTACCCCAAATATATAGGCTGACCTGGGCCTTAATGCCCTTTCTGACGCAGCCTGAGCCTGGATCTCCTGGCACCACCCAGACATCTGGCCCCATACTGAGCACATCGGAACCGCCATGGCCTTAGGACGTCATCTCTTCTCAACCTCGGTTTTCAGGCTTCAGAACCTAGACCTTATCTCCAATCACGGCCCGGGTTTGAAAATGATGCAGAAATCAGAACTCTTTCCCCATGGCAAGAAACCTTGTAGTTGGCATGTTGTCCAAGAATCAGTGTAGTTGAAACCAGTGTGGCCCATAAGGCCCCATCCATGCTTGCGGGCCATATTGGTCACAAACACACATTGTGACCCTCAGCCTGACCCAGTCCTCAGGTAAGGCCTCTCAGTGGCTGGATGGAGAGACAACATATTGGGCTTGCCATGCCCCTAGGCCCCAATTTTTTACCGTAGTTGGGGTTGTCCCTTCACTCTTCCCCAGGTCTATGCTTCCGAATTCCTCTTTTGGTGGGACACCTGAGGTAACAAACCTGAAAGGAGTCCTCCCATCCCACAGATTGACGAAAAAACAATTGGGATCGGGCCAAATCCACAGAGAGCAAGATTCTTCCATGGCCCATGAGGCTTCCCCAACATTCCACGGCCATCGCTGATACAAAATCCAGAGACAAAATCCTGAGCACGCGCCTCAGACTCGCTCATTCTTCATATCCTGAAGAGTTCTTCAGATAAGAACCTACACGGCACTCGAATGCATCCAAAATGTATAGTCTAACTTGGACACTAATGCACTGTCTCAAAACCTGAGCCCGATATCGTGGTCAACTCCCAAAGAGCTGACCGCACACTGAGCTCATGAGACCCGACAAGGCATTAGGTCATCATCTCTTCCCTATCTCAGATTTCAGGCTTCAGAACCTAGACCTTATCTCCAATCACTGCCCAGGGGTGACTGTGATGCAGAAATCAGTACTCTTCCTTACCCATGGCAAGAAACCTTGTGGTTGGCATGTTGTCCAACGTTCAGTGTAGGAGAAACCAACATTAACCCTGAGGCCCCACCCATTCTTCAGTGCGACGAGGGCATAAACACGCATGGTGACCCTCAGCGTGAGTCCTGTCCTCTAGTACGTCCTCTCAGTGGCTGGACCATTAGATGTCATAATGGGCTTGACATGTCCCTAGGCCCCAATTTTTAACCAGATTTCTGGTTGTCCAGGCGCCCCTCCCCTGGGCTCTACTCTGGAATACCTCATTTGGTGGGACACCTGAGGTTGAAAAAACAAACAAAAACAAATCAACAACAACAGAACCACGGACTTCTTCCATCCCACAGAATGACCCCAAACTCTTTGGACGGGGCCAAACCCCCAGAGAGTAAGACTCGTGATTTCCCATGAAGTCACCAGGAAATTTCACGACCATGAGTGACAGGATATCCAGAGAGAAAAACTTGAGCAAGTGCCTCACACTCGCCCTTTTTTCATACCGCGATGAATTCTCCTCATGGTATGTAGAAAGTCCTGCCATACCTAAGACCCGAAACATAAGCCGAGTTTGTGTTTTCAGACAACTGTCCAAAGAGCCCTGCCCTACACACCCTACAGGCTCAGGGCCCTGGAGCCAAATCTGACGAATGTGCTTGCCCTCTACAAGGGAATTGTATAAGCCCATTCCAATGGCCACAACCCTACTAAGAGTATAATCCTCCAAAGTCCCTGAGGCCATCCCAATATTTGTGTCTTCCCAGGACAAACAGGGGCAATCTCGGCCCATCTGAGCACCTACCTCCTCTCAGACCGTAGACTGATGTCCCCAGAGGTAAAAAGGAGCGAACAGGTCCCTAGGCACCTATCGGATCCATTGGTTTGGCTTCCAGGCATCTCTACTCAGAGGCCTGGATTTCAATAACAGCATAAGGCTGTTTCTTGACTCACCCATCAGAACAAATCTCATATACACATGGGAAACTTGCACGATGGAGCTGTGTGAAAGCCTCTCTTTAGGAGAACCCTTCAGGGCCCCAGTGCCACCGCTTCATTCCAAGGTCTCCTTAGACACAAAATCATATTAGGACACATCCACGGGTGAGTCCATTTCAACTCATCCTCCTCATTAGCTCCCCCAGATTCAGCAGATCTAACATATCTTGTTGCTTGGAGACAATTGGAATGCGAGGTGGGCTACCCAGCCATCCATCATTAGAACCCTGCTCAGAATCGTTGTTCAAGAGCCAACGAACAGGTGTCAATTGTCCTGCAGAAGAATCTTTGCAGTTGGGAGCTTCTCACAACTCCCATCGTGGGAAAACCGCCATGGCCTCGCGATCCACCCCCCCCCTTCAAGAAGGGGCCATCAGGGACAGAATGTCCAACCTGAGCGATAGTCTGATTCTCGCCCTGACTTCAGAATCATGAGATCTCGATTAGGTCTGTAGATTGTGCCTGCCATATCCTCACTCAGAAACCTAGGCATAGCTTGGGTTCTCAGACTTCTGTCCTCAGACTACTGAACCACAAACCCTCCAATTTGGCAATCCAGAACTACAATGCAGCACTTTGCATGCCCTCCAGAAGAAAATCATTGCCCTCTGGGGATACCCAGAAACCCCAAATGGGGATCAAACTTAACGACATTCAGCTGTACCCCAAATATATAGGCTGACCTGGGCACTAATGCCCTTTCTGACAAAGCCTGATCCTGGACCTCCTGGCCCCACCCAGACTGCTGGCCGCACACTGAGCACATCTGATCCGCCATGGCCTTAGTTCGTCATCTCTTCTCAATCTAGGTTTTCAGGCTTCAGAACCTAGACCTTATCTCCAATCACGGCCCGGGTTTGAAAATGATGCAGAAATCAGAACTCTTTCCCCATGGCAAGAAACCTTGTGGTTGGCATGTTGTCCAAGGTTCAGTGTACCTGAAACCAGTGTGGCCCATGAGGCCCCGCCCATGCTTTGGGGCCACATTGGTCACAAACACACATTGTGACCTTCATCCTGAGCCCAGTCCTCAGGTAAGGTCTCTCAGTGGCTGGATGGAGAGACAGCATATTGGTCTTGCCATGCCCCTAGGCCCCAATTTTTTACCATAGTTCGGGTTGTCCCTTCACTCATCCCCAGGGCTCTGCTTTGGAATTCCTCTTTTGGTGGGACTCCTGAGGTAAGAAACCTGAAAAGAGTCCTCCCATCCCAGATTGACGAAAAACAATTGGGATCGGGCCAAATCCACAGAGAGCGAGATTCGTCCATGGCCCATGAGGCCTCCCCAACATTCCATGGCCATCGCTGATACAAAATCCAGAGACAATAGCCTGAGCACGCACCTCAGACTCGCTCATTCTTCATATCCTGAAGAGTTCTTCAGATAAGAACCTACACGGCACTCGAAGGTACCCAAAATATATAGTCTAACCTGGGCACTAAAGCACTGTCTGACAACCTGAGCCCGGACCTCGTGATCAACACCCAGACAGCTGACCGCACACTGAGCACATCTGACCCGCCATGGCCTTATGTCATCATCCTTCCCTACCTCAGTTTTCAGGCTTCAG
Source organism: Mustela putorius furo (assembly GCF_011764305.1). NCBI lineage: Eukaryota > Metazoa > Chordata > Mammalia > Carnivora > Mustelidae > Mustela > Mustela putorius. Next base: position 25,083 of record NW_025421609.1, read on the forward strand.
AACCTAGACCTTATCTCCAATCACTGCCCAGGGGTGACTGTGATGCAGAAATCAGAACTCTTCCTTACCTATGGCAAGAAACCTTGTGGTTGGCCTGTTGTCCAACGTTCAGTGTAGGAGAAACCAGCATTCACCCTGAGGCCCCGCCCATTCTTGAGTGCGACGAGGGCATATACTCGCATTGTGATCCTCAGCGTGAGTCCTGTCCTCTAGTACGTCCTCTCAGTGGCTGGACCATTAGATATCATAATGGGCTTGACATGTCCCTAGGCCCCAATTTATAACCAGATTTCTGGTTGTCCAGTCACATCTACCCAGGGCTCTACTCTGGAATCCCTCATTGGGTGGGACACCTGAGGTAGAAATACAAAACAAAACAAATCAACAACAACAAAAAATAACGGACTTCTTCCATCCCACAGAGTGACCCCAAACTCCTTGGACGGGGCCAAACCCCCAGAGAGTAAGACTCGTCCATTTCCCATGAAGTCACCCGGAAATTTCACGACCATGAGTGACACAATATCTAGAGACAAAAACGTGAGCAAGAGCCTCACACTCGCCCATTTTTCATATCCCAAAGTGTTCTCCTCATGGTCTGTAGATCAGTCCTGCCATACCTATGACCTGAAACATAAGCCGAGTTTCTGTTTTCAGACAACTGTCCCAACAGCTCTGTCCTACACACCCTACAGGCTCAGGGCCCTGAGGCCAAACCTGAAGACTGTGCTTGCCCTATCCAAGGGAATTGTATGTGCACATTCCAATGGCCACAACCATACTAAGAGTATAATCCTCCAAAGTCCCTGAGGCCATCACAATATTTGTGGGTTCCCAGGAAAAACAGGGGCAATCTGGGCCCATCTGAGCACCTACCTGCTCTCAGACCGTAGACTGATGTAACTAGAGGTAAAAAGGAACGAACAGGCAGGCCCTAGGAACCTATCGGATCCATTGGTTTGGCTTCCAGGCATCTCTCCTCAAAGGCCTGGATTTCAATAACAGCATATGGCTGTTTCTGGACTCACCATCAGAACAAATCTCATCTACACATGGGAAACTTGCACGATGGAGCTGTGTGAAAGCCTCTCTTTAGGAGAACCCTTCAGGTCCCCAGTGCCACCGCTTCATTCCAAGGTCTCCTTAGACACAAAATCATATTAGGACACATCCACTGGAGAGTCCATTTCAACTCAGCCTCCTCATTTGCTCCCCAGATCCAGCAGATTTAACCTCTCTTTTGCTTGGAGACAATTGGAATGCGAGGTGGACTACCCAGCCATCCATCCTTAGAACCCTGCTCAGAATCGTTGTTCTGGAGCCAACCACCAGGTGTCAATTGTCCTGCAGAAGAATCTTTGCAGTTGGGAGCTTCTCACAACTCCCATCGTGGGAAAAACCGCCATGGCCTCGCGATCCACCTACCCCTTCAAGAAGGGGCCATCAGGGACAGAATGTCCAACCTGAGCGATCGTCTGATTCTCACCCTGACTTCAGAAGCATGAGATCTCGATTCAGGTGTGTAGATTGTGCCTGCCATATCCTCACCCAGAAACCTAGCCCTAGCTTGGTTTCTCAGACTTCCGTTCTCAGACATCTGAACCACAAACCTTCCAGTGTGGCAATCCAGAACTACAATGCAGCACTCCGCCTGCCCTCCAGAAGAAAAACATTGCCTTCTGGGGCTACCCAGAAACCCCAAATTAGGATCAACATGAACGCCATTCGGCTGTACCACAAATATATAGGCTGACCTGGGCACTAATGCCCTTTCTGACACAGCCTGAGCCTACACCTCCTGGCCCCACCCAGACTGCTGGCCGCACACTGAGCACATCGGACCCGCCATGGCCTTAGGTCGTCATCTCTTCTCAATCTCGGTTTTCAGGCTTCAGATCCTAGACCTTATCTCCAATCACGGCCCCGGTTTGAAAATGATGCAGAAATAAGAACTCTTTCCCCATGGCAAGAAACCTTGTGGTTGGCATGTTGTCCAAGGTTCAGTGTACTTGAAACCAGTGGGGCCCATGAGGCCCCACCCATGATTGGGGGCCACATTGGTCACAAACACACATTTTGACCCTCAGCCTGAGCCCAGTCCTCAGGTAAGGCCTCTCAGTGGCTGGATGGAGAGACAGAATATTGGGCTTGCCATTCCCCTAGGCCCCAATTTTTAACCATAGTTCGGGTTGTCCCTTCACTCTTCCACAGGGCTCTGCTTTGGAATTCCTCTTTTGGTGGGACTCCTGAGTTAAGAAACCTGAAAGGAGTCCTCCCATCCCACAGATTGACGAAAAACAATTGGGATCGGGCCAAATCCACAGAGAGCGAGATTCGTCCATGGCCCATGAGACCTCCCCAACATTCCACGGCCATCGCTGATACAATATCCAGAGACAAAAGCATGAGCATGCGCCTCAGACTCGCTCATTCTTCATATCCTGAAGAGTTCTTCAGATAAGAACCTACACGGCACTCGAATGCACCCAAAATATATAGTCTAACCTGGGCACTAATGCACACTCTGAAAACCTGAGCCCGGACCTCGTGACCAACACCCAGACAGCTGACTGCACACTGAGCACATCTGACCCGCCATGGCCTTAGGTCATCATCTCTTCCCTACCTCAGTTTTCAGGCCTCAGAACCTAGACCTTATCTCCAATCACTCCCCAGGGGTGACTGTGATGCAGAAATCAGAACTCTTCCTTACCTATGGCAAGAAACCTTGTGGTTGGCCTGTTGTCCAACGTTCATTGTAGGAGAAACCAGCATTCACCCTGAGGCCCCTCCAATTCTTGAGTGCGACGAGGGCATAAACACGCATTGTGACCCTCAGCGTGAGTCCTGTTCTCTAGTACGTCCTCTCAGTGGCTGGATTATTAGATGTCATAATGGGCTTGACATGTCCCTAGGCCCCAATTTTTAACCAGATTTTTGGTTGTCCAGTCACAACTCCCCAGGGGGCTCTACTCTGGAATCTCTCATTTAGTGGGACACCTGAGGTAGAAAAACAAAACAAAACAAATCAACAACAACAAAAATGGACTTCTTCCATCCCACAGAATGACCCCAAACTCTTTGGACGGGGCCAAAGCCCCAGAGAGTAAGACTCGTCCATTTCCCAAGAATTCACCCGGAAATATCACGACCATGAGTGACACGATATCCAGAGACAAAAACTTGAGCAAGAGTCTCACTCTCGCCCTTTTTTCATATCCCGAAGAGTTCTCTTCATGGTCTGTAGATCAGTCCTGCCATACCTATGACCCGAAACATAAGCCGAGTTTATGTTTTCAGACAACTGTCCCAACAGCTCTGGCCTACACACCCTACAGGCTCAGGTCCCTGAGGCCAAACCTGAAGACTGTGCTTGCCCTATCCAAGGGAATTGTATGTGCCCATTCCAATGGCCACAACCCTACTAAGAGTATAATCCTCCAAAGTCCCTGAGGCCATCACAATATTTGTGGCTTCCCAGGACAAACTGGGGCAATCTGGCCCCATCTGAGCACCTACCTGCTCTCAGACCGTAGACTGATGTCCCCTGAGGTAAAAAGGAACGAACAGGCCCCTAGGCACCTATCGGATCCATTGGTTTGATTCCAGGCATCTCTCCTCAGAGGCCTGGATTTCAATAACAGCATATGGCTCTTTCTTGATTCACCATCAGAACAAATCTCATCTACACATGGGAAACTTGCACGATGGAGCTGTGTGAAAGCCTCTCTTTAGGAGAACCCTTCAGGGCCCCAGTGCCACCGCTTCATTCCAAGGTCTCCTTAGACACAAAATCATATTAGGACACATCCACGGGAGAGTCCATTTCAACTCAGCCTCCTCATTTGCTCCCCCAGATCCAGCAGATCTGTCCTGTCTTGTTGCTTGGAGACAATTGGAATGCGAGGTGGGCTACCCAGCCATCCATCCTTAGAACCCTCTCGGAATCGTTGTCCTGGAGCCAACCAACAGGTCTTAATAGTCCTGCAGAAGAATCTTTGCAGTTGGGAGCTTCTCACAACTCCCATCGTTGAAAACCCCCATGGCCTCACGATCCACATTGGTCACAAACACACATTGTGACCCTCAGCCTGAGCCCAGTCCTTAAGTAAGGCCTCTCAGTGGCTGGTTGGAGAGACAGCATATTGGTCTTGCCATGCCCCTAGGCCCCAATTTTTAACCATTGTTCGGGTTTTCCCTTCAATATTCCCCAGGGCTCTGCTTTGGAATTCCTATTTTGGTGGGACTCCTGAGGTAAGAAACCTGAAAGGAGTCCTCCCATCCCACAGATTGATGAAAAACAATTGGGATCGGGCCAAATCCACAGAGAGCGAGATTCGTCCATGGCCCATGAGGCCTCCCCAACATTCCACTGCCATCGCTGATACAAAATCCAGAGACAAAAGCCTGAGCACGCGCATCAGATTCGCTCATTCTTCAGATCCTGAAGAGTTCTTCAGATAAGAACCTACACGGCACTCGAATGCACCCAAAATATATAGTCTAACCTGGGCACTAATGCACTGTCTGACAACCTGAGCCCAGACCTCGTGACCAACACCCAGACAGCTGACTGCACACTGAGCACATCAGACCCACCATGGCCTTAGTTCATCATCTATTCCCTACCTCAGTTTTCAGGCTTCAGAACCTAGACCTTATCTCCAATCACTGCCCAGGGGTGACTGTGATGCAGAAATCAGAACTCTTCCTTAACAATGGCAAGAAACCTTGTGGTTGACATGTTGTCCAACGTTCAGTGTAGGAGAAACCAGCATTCACTCTGAGGCCCTGCCCATTCTTGAGTGCCACGCGGGCATAAACACGCATTGTGACCCTCAGCGTGAGTCCTGTCCTCTAGTACGTCCTCTCAGTGGCTGGATCATTAGATGTCATAATGGGCTTGACATGTGCCTAGGCCCCAATATTTAACCAGATTTCTGGTTGTCCAGGCGCCCCTCCCCAGGGCTCTACTCTGGAATCCCTCATTTGGTGGGACACCTGAGGTTGAAAAACAAAACAAAACAAATCAACAACAAAAGAACAACGGACTTCTTCCATCCCACAGAATGACCCCAAACTCTTTGGACGGGGCCAAACCCCCAGAGAGTAAGAGTCGTCCATTTCCCAAGAAGTCACCCTGGATTTTCACGAACATGAGTGACACGATATCCAGAGACTAAAACTGTAGCAAGAGCCTCACACTCGCCCTTTTTTCATATCCCGAAGAGTTCTCCTCATGGTCTTTAAATCAGTCCTGCCATACCTATGACACGAAACATAAGCCGAGTTTGTGTTTTCAGACAACTGTCCAAACAACCCTGACCTACACACCCTAAAGGCTCAGGTATCTGGAGCCCAACCTGACTACTGTTTTTGCCCTCTCCAAGGGAATTCTGTGTGCCCATTCCAAAGGCCACAACCCTACTAATAGGATAAACCTCCAACGTCCTTGAGGCCATCCCAATATTTGTGGCTTCCCATGACAAACAGGGCATCTGGGCCCATCTGAGCACCTACCGGCACTCAGACCCGTAGACTGATGTCCCCTGAGGTAAAAAGGAACGAACAGGCCCCTAGGCACCTATCGGATCCATTGCTTTGGTTTCCAGGCATCTCTCCTCAGAGGCCTGGGTTTCAGTAACAGCATATGGCTGTTTCTTGACTCACCCATCAGAACAAATCTCATCTACACATGGGAAACTTGCACGATGGAGCTGTGTGAAAGCCTCTCTTTTGGAGAACCCTTCAGTGCCCCAGTGCCACCGCTATATTCCAAGATCTCCATCACACAAAATCATATAAGGTCACATCCACGGGAGAGTCCATTTCAACTCAGCATCCTCGGTTGCTCCCCCCCAGAACCAGCAGATCTGACCTGTCTTGATGCTTGGAAACAATTGGAATGCGAGGTGGGCTACCCAGCCATCCATCCTTAGAACCCTGCTCGGAATCGTTGTCCTGGAGCCTACCCACAGGTCTCAATTGTCCTGCAGAAGAATCTTTGCAGTTGGGAGCTTCTCACAACTCCCATCGTGGGAAAACACCCATGGCCTCGTGATCCACCCCACCTTCAAGTGGAGCCTCAGGGACAGAATGTCCAAACTGAGCGATCGTCTGATCCTCGCCCTGACTTCAGACGCACGACATCTCGATTCAGGTATGTAGATTGTGTCTCCCATGTCCTCACCCAGAATTCTAGGACTAGCTTGGGTTCTCAGACTTCCGTCCTCAGACTACTGAGCCACAAAACCTCCAGTTTGGCAATCCAGGACTACAATGCAGCACTCTGCCTGCCCTCCAGAAGAAAAACATTGCCCTCTGGGGCTACCCAGAAACCCCCAATAAGTATCTACCTGCACGGCATTCGGATGTACCCCAAAAATATAGGCTGACCTGGGCACAAATGCCTTTTTTCTGACACAGCCTGAGCCTGGACCTCCTGGCCCCACCCAGACAGCTGGCCGCACACTGAGCACATCGGACCCCTCATGGCCTTAGGTCGTCCTCTCTTCTCAACCTCGGTTTTCAGGCTTCAGAACCAAGACCTTATCTCCAATCACGGCCCGGGTTTGAAAATGATGCAGAAATCAGAACTCTTTCCCCATGGCAAGAAACCTTGTGGTTGGCATGTTGTCCAAGGTTCAGTGTCGTTGAAACCAGTGTGGCCCATGAGGCCCCGCCCATGCTTGCGGGCCACATTGGTCACAAACACACATTGTGACCCTCAGCCTGAGCCCAGTCCTCAGGTAAGGTCTCTCAGTGGCTGGATGGAGAGACAGCATATTGGTCTTGCCATGCCCCTAGACCCCAATTATTAACCGTAGTTCAGGTTGTGTCTTCACTCTTCCCCAGGGCTGTGCTTTGGAATTCCTCTTTCGGTGGGACACCTGAGGTAACAAACCTGAAAGGAGTCCTCCCTTCCCTCAGATTGACGAAAAAACAATTGGGATCGTGCCAAATCCACAGAGAGCAAGATTCCTCCATGGCCCATGAGGCCTCCCCAACATTCCACGGCCATCGCTGATACAAAATCCAGAGACAAAAGACTGAGCACTTACCTCTGACTCACTCATTCTTCATATCTTGAAGAGTTCTTCAAATAAGAACCTACACTGCTCTCTAATGCACACAAAATATTTAGTCTAACCTGGGCACCAATGCACTGTCTGACAACCTGAGCCCGGACCTCGTGACTAACACCCAGTCAGCTGACCGCACACTGAGCACTTCAGACCCGCCATGGCCTTAGGTCATCATCATCTCTTCCCTACCTCAGTTTTCAGGCTTCAGAACCTAGACCTTATCTCCAATCACTGCCCAGGGGTGACTGTGATGCAGAAATCAGAACTCTTCCTTACCCATGGCAAGAAACCTTGTGGTTGGCATGTTGTCCAACGTTCAGTGTAGGAGAAAACAGCATTCACCCTGAGTCCCCACCAATTCTTAGTGCGACAAGGGCATAAACACGCATTGTGACCCTCCGCGTGAGTCCTTTCCTCTAGTACGTCCTCTCAGTGGCTGGACCATTAGATGTCATAATGGGCTTGACATGTCCCTAGGCCCCAATTTTTAACCAGATTTCTGGTTGTCCAGTCGCCCCTCCCCAGGGCTCTATTCTGGAATCCATCATTTGGTGGGACACCTGAGGTTGAAAAACAGAACAAAACAAATCAACAACAACAGACAGGGGGGACTTCTTCCATCCCACAGAATGACCCCAAACTCTTTGGACGGGGCCAAACCCCCAGAGAGTAAGACTCGTCCATTTCCCATGAAGTCACCCGGAAATTTCACGACCATGTGTGACACGATATTCACAGACAAAGACTTGAGCAAGAGACTCACACTCGCCCTTTTTTCATATCCCAAAGAGTTCTCCTCATGGTCTGTAGATCAGTCCTGCCATACCTATGAACCGAAAACATAAGCCGAGTAAGTGTTTTCAGACAACTGTCCAAACAGCCCATGCATACAAACCCAACAGGCTCAGGCCCCTGGAGCCAAACCTTACGACTGTGCTTGCCCTCTCCAAGGGAATTGAATGTCCCCACTCCAATGGCCACAACCCTACTAATATGATAAACCTCCAACGTTCCTGAGGCCTTCCCAATATTTGTGGCTTCCCAGGACAAACAGGGGCAGTCTGGGCCCATCTGAGCACCTACCTGCACTCAGACCCGTAGACTGATGTCCCCAGAGGTAAAAAGGAACGAACAGGCCCATAGGCACCTATCGGATCTATTGCTTTGGTTTCCAGGCATCTCTCCTTAGACATCCTTAGAACCCTTAGAACCCTGCTCTTGCGTCTTTCCTTATGGGACATCCTTGAGCCATCCAACAGGTGTCGACTGTCCCACAGGAGTCCTTGTTCATGACCACCTCACAACTCATATCATGGAAAGCTTCCAAGGTCACATCATGCCCCCAATCTTCATGAAGTCGGATCATGGAAAGAAACTCAAACCTGAGCCAAAGGCTGAACTTCGCCTTGACTTCAGATGCACGAGATCTTGATTAAGCTATTCAGAGTGCTCCTGCTGTGCCCTCACCCCAAAACCTAAGCATAGCTAGTGTTTTCAGACTTCCGTCCTCACTCTCCTGGACCACACGCCCTCCATTTTGGGATTTCCGATGACACAGTGCTGCACTCTGCCTGCCCTCTAGAAGAAAAACGTTGCCCTATGGGTCTACCCAGAAACCTCAAATGAGGATAAACCTGCATGCCACTCAACTGTACACCAATTATATAGTCTAGCCTGTGCACTAATGCCCTGTCTGACACAACCTGAGGCCTGAATTCCCAACCGACACCCAGACACCTTGCCGTACACAGAGAACATCTGAACCGCCATGGCCTTAGGTTGCCATCTCTTTCCAAACTGGTTTTCAGGCTACAGAAACTTAGACCTTATCTCTACTCATTTCCCATGGGTGAACGTGATGCAGAAATCATAACTCCTCCTTCCCTCACGCCAGAATCTTGTGGTTGGCATCTTATCCAAAGTTCAGTGTAGGACCCCTGTAGGGCCTACAGGAGTAGTAGTAGGGCCCCTGAGGGTAGTGTAGGGTCCCTGAGACCCTGCCCATGCTTAAGAGCTGCGGTGGGCACAAACACACATTGGGACCCTCAGTTTGAGCCCTGTCCTCAAGTAAAGCCTCTCAGTGGCTGGACCATGAGCCCACATATGGGGCCTGCCATGCCCCAAGTCACCCAATCTTAACCAGAGGTAGAGACATCTAGTCACCCCTACTCAGGGCTCTGCTCTGGAATCCCTCTTTGGTGGGACTTTTGAGGTAAGTAAACACGGAAAGGATTCCTCCCACCCACAGAATGACCCCAATCACTTGGGATCAGGCCATCCCCAGAGAGAAAGACTCCTCCATGGCCCATGAGGCCAGCCCGACATTCCACGGCCACTATTGACACAAAATCCAGAGACATAAGCCTCACCCTTAGGTCATAGCCCAAAAAATTCTCCTCATAGTCTGTAGATCGGGCCTGCCATACCTACGTCCCCAAACCGTGTTTCAGACTTCTATCCTGACATCCCTGTCCCACACACCCTCCAGGCTGAGGCCCCTGGAGCCACACCTCAGGACTGTGCCTGTCCTCTCCAAGGAAATTCTTCCCATTCCATTGGCCACAACCCTACAGATTAGGAGAAACCTCCAAAGTCCCAGAGGCCATTCCAATAGTGTAGGCCGCCCAGTACAAAGAGGGGTGATCTGTCAAAAGCTGAGCAACGACCTCAACTCACCCGTAGACAGATATCCCAAGAGAAAGGTATTAAACTGGACAGGCCCCTAGAACGTAATTGGTTCCATTGCTTTTGTTTCTAAGCATCTCTCCTCAGAGGCCTGTTTTTCCAATACCAGCATATGGGGGATTCCAGAGATACCAATCAGAACAAATCTTGTCTCCACATGGGAAACTTATCCTTTGGAGCTCTGTAAAAACCTCCAGTTAGGAGAAACCTTCAGGTAACCGGAGCCACCGCCCTATTCCAAGGTCTCCATGGACACAAACCCGCATTATGACCATTCGGCAGGAGAGTACATTTCAACTCAGCCCCGTTGATTACTCCCCCAGAGCCAGAATATCAAACCTGCCTTGTCGCTAGGAGACAACTTGAATGCAAAGCAGACTCTCTAGGCATCCATCGTTGGAATCCTGCTCTGGCGCCGTTCCATATGGGATGTCCTGGGAGCCTTCCAACAGGTCTTGACTGTCCTGCAGAAGGAATACTTGCAGATTGGAGCATCTCACAACTCCTATCGTGGGAAAACCTACATGGCATCATGAGATGCTCCCCTTTATAAAGGGGCCATCATGGACAGAAACTCCAACCTGAGCCAACTTCTGATCCATTGCTTTGGTTTCTATGTATCTCTCCTCAGAGGCCTGGTTTCCAATATCAGAATATGGGGGTTTCCTAAGGGAACAATCAGAACAGATCTCATCTCCTCATGAGAAACTTGCTCTTTGGAGCTGTGTCAATACCTCAGGTTAGGAGGATCCTTCAGGGCGCTGGCACCATGGCCCAATTCCAAGGTCTCCAAGGACACAAACTTACATTATGATCCATCCTCAGGAGAGTCCATTTCAAATCAGCCCCCTCGGCTGCTCACCCAGAGCCAGCAGATCAAACCTGCCTTGTCACTAGGAGACAGTTGGAATGCGAGGTGGGCTGCCCAGGCATCCATCCTTAGAACCCTGCTCTGGAGAATTTCTTCATGGGACGTCTTGAATCCAACCAACCTGTCTTGACTGTCTCGCAGAATGAATCCTTGTGGTTTGAAAGCATCACACAATCCCACTGTGAGAAAACCTCCATTTCCTCATGATGCCCCAAACCTTCATAAATGGGCCATCAAGGACAGAACTCCATCCTAAGCCAAAGTCTGATCTGCGCCCTGAATTCAGAAGCACGAGATCTCGATTCAGCACTTGAGAGTGTGCCTGCTGTGCCCTCGCCCCGAAACCTAAGCCTAACTTGTGTTCTCAGACTTCCGTCTTCACAATCCTGGCCACACCCCTCCAGTTTGGCAATTCTGGAGACACAATGCAGCACTCTGCCTGCCCTCCAGAAGAAAAATGTTGCCCTATAGGGCTAACCAGAAATGCCAAATGAGTAACAACCTGCATGCCACTCGACCATACCCCAATTATAAAATCTAGCCTGTGCACTAAAGCCCTGTCTGACACAGCCTGAAGGCAGACCTCCAGTCCAACACCCAGACAGCTGGCCGTACACTGAGCATATCAAACCCACAATGGCTTGCGGCCATCATCTCTACCCAACCTCAGTTTAAACCTTCAGAACCTAGACCTTATCTCCACTCACTGCTCAGGAGTGAACGTGATACAAGAATCAGAACTTCTCCTTCGCCATGGCAAGAAACCTTGTGGTTGGCATGTGGTCCAACGTCGATTGTAGGAGAAAGCACCATGGACTATGAGGCCCCACCTATCCCTGAGGGCTACAGTTTGCACAAAAACACACATTGTGACCCTCAGCGTGAGCCCTATCCTCATGTAAAGCCTCTTAGTGACTGGAACAACAGCCCACATATGGGGCTTGCCAAGCCCCTAGTCCCCCAATCTCAACCAGAGTTAGAGATGTCTAGTCACCCCTACTCAGGGCACTGCTCTGGAATCCCACTTTGGTGGGACACCTGAGGTAAAATAAAAAAAATACAGAAAGGACTCTTCCCATCCACAGAATGAACCCAACCACTTGGGATCAGGCCAAATCACACCAGAGAAAGACTTGTCCATGGCCCTTGAGGACACCCCGACATTCCACAGCCACCGTAGGCACAAAATCCAGAGACAAAAGCCTGAGCAAACGCCACATACTCGCCCTTTGTTCATAGCCCGGAAAATTCTCACGGTCTGTAGATCGAGCCTTCATACATATATCCCCAAACCTAAGCTGAGTTTGTGTTTTCAGACTTCTGTCCCCACAGTCCTGGCCCACACACCATCCAAGCTGGGCCCCTGGAGCCACACCTGAGGACTGTGGCTTCCTTCTCCAGGGGAATTCTGCCATTTCCATTGGCCACAACCCTATAGATTAGGAGAAACCTCCAAACTCCCCGAGACCATCCCAATAGTTTTGGCTGCCCAGGAGAAACAGGGATGACCTTTCACAAGTTAGGAAACTACCTCCACTCAGGCCCAGAGACAGATATCTCCAAAGAATAAGATTGAACTGGACAGGCACTTAGGCCCTAATCAGATCCATTGCTTTTGTTTCCAGGCATCTCTCCTCAGAGGCCTGGTTACCAATACCAGCATATGGGGGATTACTGAGGCACTCATAGAAAAATCTCGTCTCCACATAGGAAATGTACTCTTTGGAGCTCTATAAAAACCTCTGTTTAGGAGAATCTTTCAGGGCCCCGGATCAAGCGCCCCATTCCAAGGTCTCCATGGACTTAAACCCACATTATGATCTATCCTTGGTAGAGTCCATGTCAACTCATCCCCCTTGGTTTCTCCCCCAGGGCCTGCAGATCAAACCTGCCTTGTTGCTAGGAGACAACTAGAATGGGAGGCGGGCTGCCCAGGCATCCATCCTTAGAACCCTACTCTGGAGTCGTTCCATATGGGACATCCAAGAGCCATCCAACAGGTCTCAAGTGTCCCACAGAAGGAATCTTTGCAGTCTGGTGCATCTCACAACTCCCATTGTGGGAAAATCTTCATGGCCTCTTGAGACGCTCCACTTTATAAAGGGGCCATCATGGACAGAAACTCCAACCTGAGCAAACGTCTGATATTCGCCCTGGCTTCAGGTGCATGAGATCTTGATTCAGGTCTGCAGAGTGTGCCTTCTGTGCCCTCACCCCAAAAATTAAGCCTAGCTTGTGTTCTCAGACTACCGTCCTCACACCCCTGGCCCAAAAGCCTTACAGTTTGGCAATACTGGGGCCACAATGCAGCACTCTGCCTGCCCTCCAGAAGAAAAACGTTGCCTTATGGAGCTACCTAGAAACCCGAATGAGGATCAACTGAACGCCACTCGACTGCACCCCAAATATACAGTCTACCCTGTCTAATGCCCTGTCTGACACAGCATGAGCCCACACATCCAGACCTACGCTCAACAGCTAGCCACATACTGAGCTCATTGTACCCATCAGGTCCTTAGGTCTTCATCTCTTCCCAACCTCGGTTTTCGGGTTTCAGAACCTAGACCTAAACTCCAATCACTGTCCAGGGGTGAACGTGATGCAGAAATCACAACTCTTCCTTCGCCATGGCCGGAAACCTTGTGGTTGGCATATTCTCCAACGTTCAGTGTAGGAGAATCCAGCGTGGCCCATGAGGCCCTTCCCATGCTTGAGGGCCTTGTTGGGCACAAATAGGCATTGTGACCCTCAGCATGAGCCCTGTCCTCAAGGAAGACCTCTCAGTGTCTGAATCAAGAGCCCACATATTGGACTTGCCATGCCCCTAGGCCCCCAAACTTAAACAGAGGTGGGGTTATATCCAGTTGTCCCTACCAAGGACTCTGCTCTGGAATCCCTCTTTTATTGGCACACATGAGGTACATAAAATAAAATAAAAAAACAGAAAGGACACCTCCCATCCCACAGAATGTACCCAAACTCTTGGGATTAGGTCAAATCCTCAGAGAAGGAAAGCCGTCCACAACCCATGAGGCCACGCCAGCATTCGACCCACATTGTTGACACAAATCCAGAGACAAAACCTGAGCAAACACCTCAAACTCACCCTTTTTCATATCCCCGAAGTGTTATCACGGTCTGTAGATTGGGCGTGCCATACCTATGTCCCCAATCCTAAGCGGAATTTGTGTTTTCAGACTTCTGTCAACACAGGCCTGGCCCACACACCCTCAAGGCTGGGCCCCTAGAGCCAAACTCAGAACTGTGCCTGCCCTCTCCAGGGGATTTCTGCCCATTCCATTGGCCACAACCCTATAGATTAGGAGAAACTCCAAAATCCCGAGGCCATTCCCAATATTATAGGCTGCCCAGGACAAACAGGGCCGATCTGACACAAGCCGAGCAACTACCTCCCCTCAGATCCATAGACACGTATCCCCAGGAAAGAGATTGAAACGGACAGGCACCTAGGCCCTAATCATATCCATTGCTTTTGTTTCCAGGCATCTCTCCTCAGAGGCCTGGTTTCCAATACCAGCATATGGGAGATTCCTTAGGCACTCATCAAAACAATTCTCTTCTCTACATAGGAAACGTACTCTTTAGAGCTCCATCAAAACCTCCGGTTATGAACATCCCTCAAGGCCCCGGATCAAGCACCCCATTCCAAGGTCTCCATGGACACAAATGCACATTATGACCCATCCTCAACTCACCCAATTCAAGACACCCGCCTCGGTTACTCCCCTAGATCCAGCAGATCGAACTTGCCTTGGCGCTATGAGACACCTGGAATGGGAGGCAGGCTGCCCAGGCATCCATCCTTAGAACCCTGCTCTGGATAACTTCCTTATGGGATGTCCTGGGGCCATCCAGCAGGTCTCGACTGGCCCACGGAAGGAATCATTGCGGTTTGGAGCATCTCACAATTCCCATCGTGGGAAAACCTCCATGGCCTCGTGACACCCTCCCCTTCATGAAGGGGCCGTCATGGACAGAAACTCCAACCTGAGCCAACGTCTGATCCTAGCTCTGTCTTCAGGTACACGGGATCTCGAATCATCTCTGCAGAGGGTTCCTGCCGTCCCCTCACCCCGAAATCTAAGTCTGGCTTGTGTTCTCAGAATTTTTTCCTCACACTCCTGGCCCACAAGCCTTCCAGTTTGGGAATTCTGGAGCCACTATGTGGCACTGTGTCTTCCTTCCAGAAGAAAAACGTTGCCCTCTGGGGCTACCCGGTAACCACAAATGAGTACCAACCTGCACGAAACTCGACTGCACCCCAATGATACAATCTAGCCTGGGCACTAATTCCCTGTCTGCCACAGCCTGAGCCTGCACCTCCCAACCCACACTCAACAGCTGGCCGAACACTGAGCACATCAGTCACACCATGGCCTTAGGTCTTCATCTCTTCCCAACCTCAGTTTTCAGGCTTCAGAACCTAGACCTTAAATCCAATCACAGTCCAGGAGTGAAAGTGTTGCAGAAATTAGAACTCCTTCTTCCCCATGGCCAGAAAACTTGTGGTTGCCATATTGTGCAACGTTCAGTGTAGGAGAAACCAGCATGGTACATTAGGCCACGCCCTGACTTGAGGGGCTCCTTGGGCACAAAAACACATTGTGAAACTCAATGTGAGCCCTATGCTCAAGGAAGGCCTCTCAGTGTATGCACCAAGAGCCCACATATGGGGCTTGCCTTGTTCTTAGGTCCCAATATTAACCAGAGTTCTGGTTGTCCAGTCGCCCCTCCCCAGGCCTCTGCTGTGTAATCCCTCTTTTGCTGGTCCACCTGAGGTAAAAATAAACAGAAAGGCCTCCTCCCTTCCCACAGAATGACCCCAAACTCTTGGGATTGGGTCAAATCCCCAGAAAGGGAGCCTCATCGATGGCCCATGAGGACACCCGGACATTCCATGGCAATCGGTGACACATATCCAGAAAAAAATAAGCATGAGCAAGCACCTCACTTTCGCCCTTTGTTCATATCCCGAAGAGTTCTCCTCACGGTCTATATATCGGGCCGGCCATACCTACAGACCCAAACCTAAGTGGAGTTTGTGTTTTCAGACTTTTGTCCAAATAGCCCTGGACCACACACGCTCCACACTTGGGTCGCTGGAGCCACACCTCAGGACTGTGCTTCCCTTTCAAGAGAATTCTTCCCATTCCATTGGCCACAACCTTGCAAATTAGGAAAAACCTCCAAAGTTACCGAGGCCATCCCAATAGTGTAGGCCGCCCAGGACAAACAGGTGTGATCTCAAACCAGCTGAGCAACTACCTCCACTCAGACAAAAGATGTCCCCAGAGAAGAATATTGAATCGGACAGGCCCCTAGGCCCTAATCAGATCCATTGCTTTGGTTTCCAGGCATCTCTCCTCAGAGGCCTCATTTCCAATACCAGCAAATGGTGGTTTCCTGAGGCACCAATAAGAACAAATCTCGTCTCCCCATGGAAAACTTGCTCATTGGAGCTTTGTTATAACCTCTGGTTAGGAGAATCCTTCAGGGCCCTGGTGCCACTGCCCCATACCAAGGTCTCAATGGACTCAAACCAACATTAAGACCATCCTCAGGAAAGTCCATTTCAACTCATTTAAGACCATCCTCAGGAAAGTCCATTCCAACTCAGCCCCCTCTGATGCTACCCCAAGCCAGCAGATCAAACGTTTCTTGTTGCTAGGAGACAATTGGAATTGAGGCTGTCTGCCCAGGCATCCATACTTAGAACCCTGTTCTGGGAAAAATACCTTAGGAGACGTCCTGGAGCCATCCAACAAATCTTAATTGTCCCACAGAAGGAATCCTTGCGGTTTGGAGCATCTCACAACTCTAATAGTGGGAAAACCCCCATGGCCTCATAATGCCCCCCCCTTCATGAAGGGGCCAACATGGACAGAAACTCCAACCTGAGCCAAAGTCTGATCCTCGACCTGACTTCAGACTCATGAGATCTCAATTCAGCTCTGCAGAGTGTGCCTGCCATGTCCATTCCCCGAAACCTAAGCCTAGCTTGTGTTCTCAGACTTCCGTCCTCACTCTCCTGGCCCACAAGCCCTCCAGTTTGGGAATTCCGAAGCCACAATGCAGCACTCTGCCTGCCCTCCAGAAGAAAAACTTTGCCCTATGCTGCTAATAAGAAACCCCAAATGATTATCTAATGCATGCCACTCGACTGTAAAGCAATTATACAGCCTACCCTGAATACGAATGCCCTGTCTGAAACAGCCTGAGACAAGACATCCCAAACGACACCTAGACAGCTGGCTCCAACCTGGACACAAGGGACCCGCTATGGCTGTAGTTCGTCATCTCTTCCCAACCTCGGTTTTCAGGCTTCAGAACCTAGACCTTATCTCCAATCACTGCCCAGGGGTGAACGTGATGCAGAAATTAGAATTCCTCCTTCCCCATGGCCAGAAACCTTGTGGTTGGCATGTTGTCCAACGTTCAATGTGGGAAAACCTGCATTGTCGGAAAGGCGGGCCAGTGCTTGAGGGCCGCCTAGGGCACAGACATGCATTGTGACCTGTAGCGTGAGTCCCGTATTAAAGTAACGCCTCTCACTGGCTGGACCAAGATCCTGCATATGGGGCTTGTCATATCCATAGGCCCCCAGGCTTAACCAGAGAGCGAGTATTCCAGTTGTCAGTAACCACTGCTATGCTCCAGAATCCCTCTACTGGGGGGACACATGAAGCAGAAAACAGGACTCTTCCCTTCCCACAGAATGACCCCAAAACTCTTGGGGGCTGGACAAACTACCAGAGAGGGAGACTTCTACGACCCATGAGGCAACTCCTACATTAAACGGCCATTGTGGACAAATATCCAGAGACAAAAGACTGAGCGACTGCCTCCCTCTCACCCTTCTTTCATATCCAGAGGAGCTCCCCTCTCGGACTGTAGATCAGGCCTGCCATAACCTCGGCCCCAAACCTGAGCTGAGTTTGGGTTTTTGGATGTCTGTCTGCACAGCCGTGGCCCACACCGCCTCCAGGCTGGGGTCTCTGGAGCCACACCACAGAACTATGCCTGCTCTCTCCTAAGAAACTGCCCGTTCCATTGGCCACAACTCTACAAAATAGTAGAAACCTCAAGGTCCCCAAGGACATCCCACTACCGCAAGCCGCACTGGACAAACAGGGGCATTATGACACCAGCTGAGCAACTACTACCTCCATGCAGACACACAAACTGATATCCGCAGAGACAGAAGATTGAACCAGACAGGCCCCTAGGCCCTATTATGAACTCTTGCTTTGGTGTCCAGGTATCACTCCTCAGAGGCCTGGGTTCGAAGACCAGTATATGGGGCTATCCTGAGGCACCAGACAGAACACCTCTCATCTCCGCATGGAAAACTTCCTTGTTGGAGTTGTGTCAAACCCTTCGGGTTGGAGAATCCTGCAGAGTCCCTTAGCTACTGCCACATTCCAAGGTCTCCATGGCCACCAACCCACATTATGACTCATCCTCAGGAAAGTCCATTTAAACTCAGCCTTCTGGGTAGCTCACCCAAGAGCCCGCAGATTGAGGGTGCCTTGTCTCGACCAGGCAATGGGAAGGTGAGTTGGCGATCCTCGGCATCCATGCTTAGGCCCCTGCTCTCGAGTCTTTCTGTATGGGGCATCCTGGAACCATCCAATAGTACTCGAATGTCCTGAAGAAGGAAACTTTGAAGTTTGGAGCAGCTCACAACTCCCAGCGTAGGGAAACCTCCCTGGCCTCATGACGCCCCCACCCCCTTCAGGAAGGGGCCGTCATGGACACAAACTCCAGCTTGAGGCAACATCTGATACTCGCCCTGACCTCAGATGCAGGAGATCTCGATTCAGCCTCTGCACAGTGGGCCCAAACCTCGTGCTACCTTGTGTTTTTCAGACTTCCTTCCTCACACTCCTGGCAAATATGTCCTCAAGACTTGGAATTCTGGAACCAAAATGGAGCCCTATGCTGGCCCTCCAGAGGAAAAACGTTGCTCTATGGGGATCTCCATAAACCCCAAATGAGGATCAACCTGCTCGGTTCTCAACCTCACCCCAGTTGGATTGTTCGGGTTGTCCATTCATCCCTCCCCAGAGCTCTGCTTTGGAATCCCTCTTTTGGTGGGACACCTGAGGTAACAAAACTAAAAGGACTCCTCCAATCCTTCAGATTGACCCCAAACAATTGGGATTGCACCAAATTCACAGAGAGGAAGTCTCGTCCATGGCTCATGAGGCCTCCCCGAGATTCCACAGCCATCGTTGACAACAAATCCAGAGACAAAAGTCTGAGCAAGGGCCTCACACTCGCCCTTTTGTCGTATCCCGAAGAGTTCTCCTCACGGTCTGTAGATCGGGCCTGCCATACCTACTTCCCAAACCTAAGCCGAGTTTGTGTTTTCAGACTTCTGTCCCCACATTCCTGGCCCACAGACCCTTCAGGCTGGGGCCCCTGGAGCCACACATCAGGACTGTGCCTGTCCATACCACGGGAATTCTGCCCATTCCATTGGCCACAATCGTACAAATTAGGAAAAACCTCCAGAGTCCCCAAGGACATCCCAATAATGTAGGCCGCCCAGGACAAACAAGGGTCATCTGAAACCAGCTGAGCATCTACCTCTACTCAGCGTAGATGGATGTCCCCAGAGAAGAAGATTGAATCAGACAGGCCCCTAGGCCTGAATCAGATTCATTGCTTTCGGTTACAGGTATCTCTCCTCAGAGGCCTGGTTTCCAATATTAGCATATGGGGATTTCATGAGGCAGCAATCAGAACAAATCTCTTCTCCACATGGGAAAAATTATCCTTTGAAGATGTCTCAAAACCTCCAGTTAGGAGAATCCTTCAGGGCCTGTGTGCCACTGCCCCATTACAAGGTCTCCATAGACACAAAAACACATTAGGACCCATCCACAATAGAGTCCATTTCAACTGAGCGTATTCGGTTGCTCCGCGAGATCCAGCAGATCTAACTTGTCTTGTTGCTAGGAGACAATTGGAATGTGAGGTGGCCTACCCCCGCCATCTATCCTTAAAACCCTGCTCGGAATCGTTGGCCTGGAGCCAACCAACAGTTCTCAATTGTCCTGCAGAAGAATCTTTGCAGTTGGGAACTTCTCAGAACTCCCATCGTGAGAGAACCCCCATGGCCACATGATCCCCCCTCCTTCATAAAGGGGCCATCAGGGACATAAGGTCCAACCTGAGCGATCGTCTGATCCTCACCCTGACTTCAAATGCACGAGATCTCGGTTCAGGTCTGTAGATTGTGTGGCCTGCCATGTCCTCACCCAGAAACCTAAGCCTTGATTGTGTCCTCAGACTTCTTTACACAGACTACTGGCTCACTAGCCCTCCAGTTTGGCAATCCAGAACTACAATGCAGCACTCTATCTGCCCTGCAGAAGAAATACATTGCCCTCTGGGGCTACCTAGTAACCCCAAATGAAGAACAACCTGCACGACACTTGGCTATACAAAAAATATATAGGATTACCTGGTCAATAATGCCCTTTCTGACACAGCCTGAGCCTGGACCTCCTAGGCCCACCCAGACAGCTGGCTACAAACTGAGAACTTCAGACCCCCATGGCCTTAGGTCATTATCCCTTCCCAACCTCAGTTTTCAGGCTTCAGAACCTACCCTATCTCCAATCACTGCCCAGGTTTGAAAATGATGCAGAAGTCAGAACTCCTTCCCGATGGCAGGAAAACTTGTGGTTTGGCTTGTTGTCCAACGTTCAGTGTAGTGGAAACCAGTGTGTCCTTTGAGATCCCGCCATTGCTCGCGGTCCAGATAGGTAGCAACCACACATTGTGACCCTCAGCCTTAGCCCAGTCCTCAGGTAAGGCCTCTCAGTGGCTGGATGAAGAGACAGCATATTGGGCTTGCCATGCCCCTAGGCCCCAATTTTTTTTAAACCATAGTTCGTGTTTGTCCCTTTCACTCTTTCCCCAGGGGCTCTGCTTTGGAATTCCGCTTTTGGTGGGACACCTGAGGTAACAACCCTGAAAGGAGTCCTCCATCCAACAGATTGACGAAAAACAATTGGGATCGGGCCAAATCCACAGAGAGCAAGATTCGTCCATGGCCCATGAGGCCTCCTCGACATTCCACGGCCATAGCTGATACAAAATCCAGAGACAAAAGCCTAAGCAAGCGCCTCAGACTCGCACTATCTTCATATCCTGAAGATGTCTTCTCATGGTTTGCAGATCAGGCCTGCCATACCTACGTCCCCAAACATAAGTGAGTTTGTGTTTTCAGACTTCTGTCCTCAAAAGTCCTGGGCCACACACCACCAGGCTGGGGACCCTGGAGCCACCATATGGACTGTTTGCCTACCCCGCCCCAATCCATGGAATTCTGCCC
>NW_025421610.1:0-67834 GCF_011764305.1 Mustela putorius furo
TGAAAATGAAGCAGAAATCAGAACTCTTTCCCCATGGCAAGAAACCTTGTGGTTGGCATGTTGTCCAAGGTTCAGTGTAGTTGAAACCAGTGTGGCCCATGAGGCCCCGCCCATGCTTGCGGGCCACATTGGTCACAAACACACATTGTGACCTTCAGCCTGAGCCCAGTCCTCAGGTAAGGCCTCTCAGTGGCTGGATGGAGAGACAGCCTATTGGGCTTGCCATGCCCCTAGGCCCCAATTTTTAACCGTAGTTCGGGTTGTCCCTTCACTCTTCCCCAGGGCTCTGCTTTGGAATTCCTCTTTTGGTGGGACACCTGAGGTAACAAACCTGAAAGGAGTCCTCCCATCCCACAGATTGACGAAAAGCAATTGGGATCGGCCAAATCCACAGAGATCAAGATGCTTCCATGGCCCATGAGGCCTCCCCAACATTCCACGGCCATCGCTGATACAAAATCCAAAGACAAAAGCCTGAGCATGCGCCTCACACTCGCTCATTCTTCATATCCTGAAGATTTCTTGAGATAAGAACCTACACGCACTCGAATGCACCCAAAATATATAGTCTAACCTGGGCACTAATGCACACTCTGACAACCTGAGCCCGGACCTGTTGACTAACACCCAGACAGCTGACCGCACACTGAGCGCATCAGACCCGCCATGGCCTTAGGTCATCATCTCTTCCCTACCTCAGTTTTCAGGCTTCAGAACCTAGACCTTATCTCCAATCACTGCCCAGGGGTGACTTTGATGCAGAAATCAGAACTCTTCCTTAACCTTGGCAAGAAACCTTGTGGTTGGCATGTTGTCCAACGTTCAGTGTAGGGAGAAACCAGCATTCACCCTGAGGCCCCGCCCTTTCTTGAGTGCGAAGAGGGCATAAACACGCATTGTGACCCTCAGCGTGAGTCCTATAGTCAGTCCTCTAGTAAGTCCTCTCAGTGGCTGGACCATTAGATGTCATAATGTGCTTTACATGTCCCTAGGCCTCAATTTTTAACCAGATTTCTGGTTGTCCAGTCGCCCCTCCCTAGGGCTCTACTCTGGAATCCCTCATTTGGTGGGACACCTGAGGTTGAAAACAAAACAACAAAACAAATCAACAACAACAACAGAACAACGGACTTCTTCCATCCCACAGAACGACCCCAAACTCTTTGGACGGGGCCAAACCCCCATAGAGTAAGACTCGTCCATTTCCCATGAAGTCACCCGGAAATTTCACGACCATGAATGTTACGATATCCAGAGACTAAAATTTGAGCAAGAGCCTCACACTCGCCCTTTTTTCATATCTCGAAGAGTTCTCCTCATGGTCTGTATATCAGAACTGCCATACCTATGACCCGAAACATAAGGTGAGTTTGTGTTTTCAGACATCTGTCCAAACAGCCCTGGCCTACAACCCCTACAGGCTCAGGCCCCTGGAGCCAAACCTGAGGACTGTGCTTGCCCTCTCCAAGGGAATTGTATGTGCCCATTCCAATGGCCACAACCCTACTAATAGGATAATCCTCCAAAGTCCCTGCGGCCATCCAAATATTTGTGGCATCCCCGGACAAACAGGGGCAATCTGGGCCATCTGAGCACCTACCGGCACTCAGACCCGGAGACTGATTTCCCCAGAGGTAAAAAGGAACGAACAGGCCCCTAGACACCTATCGGATCCATTGCTTTGGTTTCCAGGCATCTCTCCTCAGAGGCCTGGATTTCAATAACAGCATATGGCTGTTTCTTGACTCACCCATCAGAACAAATCTCATCCACACATGGGAAACTTACACGATGGAGCTGTGTGAATTCCTCTCTTTAGGAGAAACCTTCAGGGCCCCAGTGCCACCGCTTTATTCCAAGTTCTCCATAGACACAAAATCATATTAGGACACATCCACGGGAGAGTCCATTTCAACTCAGCCTCCTCGGTTACTCTCCCAGATCCGGCAGATCTAACCTGTCTTGTTGCGTGGAGACAATTGGAATGCGAGGTGGCCTACCCAGCCATCCATCCTTAGAACCCTGCTCGGAATCGTTGTCCTGGATCCAAAACAACAGGTCTCAATTGTCCTGCAGAAGAATCTTTGCAGATGTGATCTTCGCAGAACTCCCATCTTGGAAAAAAACCCCATGGCCTCGTGATCCACGCCCCCCTTCAAGAAGGGGCCATCAGTGACAGAATGTCCTACCTGAGCGATCGTCTATCCTCGCCCTGACTTCAGATGCACGATATTTCGTTTCAGGTCTGTAGATTGTGCCTGCCATATCCTCACCCAGAAACCTAGGCCTAGCTTGGGTTCTCAGACTTCCGTCCTCAGACTCCTGGACCACAAGCCTTCCAGTTTGGCATCCAGAACTACAATGCAGCACTCTGCCTGTCCTCCGGAAGGAAAACATTGCCCTCTCGGGCTACCAAGAAAAACCCCAAATGAGGATCAACATGAACACCATTCTGCTGTACCCCAAATATATACGCTGACCTGGGCACTAATGCCCTTTCTGACACAGCCTGAGCCTGGACCTCCAGGCCCCACCCAGACTGCTGGCCTCACAATGAGCACATCGGACCCGCCATGGCCTTAGGTCGTCATCACTTCTCAACCTCGGTTTTCAGGCTTCAGAACCTAGACATTATCTCCAATCACGGCCCGGGTTTTTGAAAATGATGCAGAAATCAGAACTCTTTCCCCGTGGCAAGAAACCTTGTGGTTGGCATGTTGTCCAAGGTTCAGTGTATTTGAAACCAGTGCGGCCCATGAGGCCCCCCCATGCTTGTGGGTCACATTGGTCACAAACACACATTGTGACCTTCAGCCTGAGCCCAGTCCTCAGGTAAGGCCTCTCGGTGCCTGGATGGAGAGACAGCATATTGGGCTTGCCATGCCCCTAGGCCCCAATTTTTAACCATTGTTCGGGTTGACCCTTCACTCTTCCCCTGGGCTCTGCTTTGGAATTCCTCTTTTGGTGGGACTTCTGAGGTAACAAACCTGAAAGAAGTCCTCCCATCCCACAGATTGAAGAAAAGCAATTGGGATTGGGCCATATCCACAGAGAGCATGATTCGTCCATGGCCCATGAGGCCTCCCCAACATTCCACGGCCATCGCTGATACAAAATCCGGAGACAAAAGCCTGAGCATGTGCCTCAGACTCGCTCATTCTTCATATCCTGAAGAGTTCTTCAGATAAGAACCGACACGGCACTCGAATGCACCCCAAAAATATAGTCTAACCTGGGCACTAATGCACTCTCTGACAACCTGAGCCCGGACCTCGTGTCCAACACCCAGACAGCTGACCGCACACTGAGCTCATCAGACCCGACATGGCCTTAGGTCATAATCTCTTCCCTACCTCAGTTTTCAGGCTTCAGAACCTAGACCTTATGTCCAATCACGGCCCAGGGGTGACTGTGATGCAGAAATCAGAACTCTTCCTTACCCATGGCAAGAAACCTTGTGGTTGGCATGTTGTCCAACGTTCAGTGTAGGGAGAAACCAGCATTCACACTGAGGCCCCGCCCATTCTTGAGTGCGACGAGGGCATAAAACACGCATTGTGTCTCTCAGCGTGAGTCCTGTCCAGTAGTACTTCCTCTCAGTGGCTGGACCATTAGTTGTCATAATGGGCTTGACATGTCCCTAGACCAGAATTTTTAACCAGATTTCTGGTTGTCCAGTCGCCCCTCCCCAGGGCTCTACTCTGGAATCCCTTATTTGGTGGGGACACCTGAGGTTGAAAAAAACAAAACAAAACAATCAACAACAACAGAACAACGGACTTCTTCCATCCCACAGAATGACCACAAACTCTTTGGACGGGGCCAAACCCCCAGAGAGTAAGACTCGTCCATTTCCCATGAAGTCACCCGGAAATTTCACGACCATGAGTGTTACGATATCCAGAGACAAAAACTTGAGCAAGAGCCTCACACTCGCCCTTTTTTTCATATCCCGAAGAGTTCTCCTCATGGTCTGTAGATGAGTCAGTCCTGCCATACCTATGACCCGAAACATAAACCGAGTTTGTGTTTTCAGACAAACTGTCCAACCAGCCCTGGCCTACACACCCTACAGGCAAAGCCCCTAGAGCCAAACCTGACGACTGTTCTTGCCCTATCCAAGGGAATTTTATGTGCCCATTCCGAAGGCCACCACCCTACTAATAGGATAAACCTCCAAAGTCCCTGAGGCCATCCAAATATTTGTGGCATCCCAGGACAAACAGGGGCAATCTGGGCCCTTCTGAGCACCTACCTGCACCTAGAACCGAAGACTGATGTCCCCAGTGGTAAAAAGGAACCATCAGGCCCCTAGGCACCTATCGGATCCATTGCTTTTGTTTCCAGGCATCTCTCCTCAGAGGCCTGGATTTCAATAACAGCATATGGCTGTTTCTTGACTCACCCATCAGAACAAATCTCATCCACACATGGGAAACATGCATGATGGAGCTGTGTGAATGCCACTCTTTAGGAGAACACTTCAGGGCCCCAGTGCCACCGCTTCATTCCAAGGTCTCCATAGACATAAAATCATATTAGATCACATCCACGGGAGAGTCCATTTCAACTCAGCCTCCTCGGTTGCTCTGCCAGATCCAGCAGCTCTAACCATGGCCTCGTGATCCACCCCCCCCTTCAAGAAGGGGCCATCAGGGACAGAATGGCCAACCTGAGCGATCGTCTGATCCTCGCCCTGGCTTCTGATGCACGAGATCTCGATTCAGGTCTGTAGATTGTGCCAGCCATATCATCACCAAGAAACCTATGCCTAGCTTTGGTACTCAGACTTCCGTCCTCAGACTACTGGCCCACAAGCCCTCCAGTTTGGCAATCCAGAACTACAATGCAGCACTCTGCCTGCCCTCCAGAAGAAAAACATTGCCCTCTGGGGCTACCCAGAAACCCCAAACGAGGATCAACCTGCACGCCATTCGGCTGTACCCCAAATACATAGGCTGACCTGGGCACTAATGCCCTTTCTGACACAGCCTGAGCCTGGACCTCCTGGCCCCACCCAGACAGCTGGCCTCACACTGAGCACATCATGGAAAGAGACTCCAACCTGACCCAACGGCTGATATTCGCCTTGACTTCAGATGCACGAGATCTTGATTAAGCTCTTCAGATTGTACCTGCTGTGCCCTCACCCCAAAACCTAAGCATAGCTAGTATTCTCAGACTTCTGTCCTCACTCTCCTGGACCACACTCCCTCCATTTTGGGATTTCTGATGAATCAGTGCTGCACTCTGCCTGCCCTCTAGAAGAAAAACGTTGCCCTATGGGTCTACCCAGAAACCTCAAATGAGGATAAACCTGCATGCCACTCAACTGTACACCAATTATATCGTCTAGCCTGTGCACTAAAGCCCTGTCTGACACAACCTGAGGCCTGAATTCCCAACCGACACCCTGACAGCTTGCCGTACGCTGAGAACATGTCAACCGCCATGGCCTTAGGTTGCCATCTCTTTCCAACCTGGTTTTCAGGCTACAGAAACATAGACCTTATCTCTACTCATTTCCCATGGGTGAACGTGATGCAGAAATCATAACTCCTCCTTCCCTCTCGCCAGAATCTTGTGGTTGGCATCTTATACAAAGTTCAGTGTAGGACCCCTGTAGGGCCTACAGGAGTAGGAGTAGGGCCCCTGAGGGTAGTGTAGGGTCCCTGAGGCCCTGCCCATGCTTAAGAGCTGCGGTGGGCACAAACACACATTGGGACCCTCAGTTTAAACCCTGTCCTCAAGTAAAGCCTCTCAGTGGCTGGACCATGAGCCCGCATATGGGGCCTGCCATGCCCCAAGTCACCCAATCTTAACCAGAGGTAGAGACATCTAGTCACCCCTACTCAGGGCTCTGCTCTGGAATCCCTCTTTGGTGGGACATTTGAGGTAAGTAAACACAGAAAGGATTCCTCCCACCCACAGAATGACCCCAATCACTTGGGATCAGGACATCCCCAGAGAGAAAGACTCCTCCATGGCCCATGAGGCCAGCCCGACATTCCACGGCCACTATTGACACAAAATCCAGAGACATAAGCCTCACCCTTAGGTCATAGCCCAAAAAATTCTCCTCATAGTCTGTAGATCGGGCCTGCCATACCTACGTCCCCAAACCGTGTTTTCAGACTTCTATCCTGACATCCCTGTCCCACACAACCTCCAGTCTGAGGCCCCTGGAGCCACACCTCAGGACTGAGCCTGCCCTCTCCAAGGAAATTCTTCCCATTCCATTGGCCACAACCCTACAGATTAGGAGAAACCTCCAAAGTCCCAGAGGCCATTCCAATAGTGTAGGCCGCCCAGTACAAAGAGGGGTGATCTGTCACAAGCTGAGGAACGACCTCAACTCACCCGTAGACAGATATCCCCAAAGAGAAATGTATTAAACTGGACAGGCCCCTAGAACGTAATTGGTTCCATTGCTTTTGTTTCTAAGCATCTCTCCTCAGAGGCCTGTTTTCCAATACCAGCATATGGGGGATTCCAGAGATACCAATCAGAGCAAATCTTGTCTCCACATGGGAAACTTATCCTTTGGAGCTCTGTAAAAACCTCCAGTTAGGGAAAAACCTTCAGGTAACCGGAGCCACCGCCCTATTCCAAGGGCTCCATGGACACAAACCCGCATTATGACCATTCGGCAGGAGAGTACATTTCAACTCAGCCCCGTTGATTACTCCCCCAGAGCCAGAATATCAAACCTGCCTTGTTGCTAGGAGACAACTTGAATGCAAAGCAGACTCTCTAGGCATCCATCGTTGGAATCCTGCTCTGGCGCCGTTCCATATGGGATGTCCTGGGAGCCTTCCAACAGGTCTTGACTGTCCTGCAGAAGGAATCCTTGCAGATTGGAGCATCTCACAACTCCTATCGTGGGAAAACCTACATGGCCTCATGAGATGCTCCCCTTTATAAAGCGGCCATCATGGACAGAAACTCCAACCTGAGCCAAATTCTGACCCATTGCTTTGGTTTCTATGTATCTCTCCTCAGAGGCCTGGTTTCCAATATCAGAATATGGGGGTTTCCTAAGGAAACAATCAGAACAGATCTCATCTCCACATGAGAAACTTGCTCTTTGGAGCTGTGTCAATACCTCAGGTTAGGAGGATCCTTCAGGGCGCTGGCACCATGGCCCAATTCCAAGGTCTCCAAGGACACAAACTTACATTATGATCCATCCTCAGGAGGGTCCATTTCAAATCAGCCCCCTCGGCTGCTCACCCAGAGCCAGCAGATCAAACCTGCCTTGTCACTAGGAGACAGTTGGAATGAGAGGTGGGCTGCCCAGGCATCCATCCTTAGAACCCTGCTCTGGAGAATTTCTTTATGGGACGTCTTGAATCCAACAAACCTGTCTTGACTGTCTCGCAGAATGAATCCTTGCGGTTTGAAGCATCACACAATCCCACTGTGAGAAAACCTCCATTTCCTCATGATGCCCCACACCTTCATAAATGGGCCATCATGGACAGAAACTCCATCCTAAGCCAAAGTCTGATCCGCGCCCTGAATTCAGAAACACGAGATCTCGATTCAGCACTTGAGAGTGTGCCTGCTGTGCCCTCGCCCCGAAACCTAAGCCTAACTTGTGTTCTCAGACTTCCGTCTTCACAATCCTGGCCACACCCCTCCAGTTTGGCAATTCTGGAGACACAATGCAGCACACTGCCTGCCCTTCAGAAGAAAAATGTTGCCCTATAGGGCTAACCAGAAACGCCAAATGAGTAACAACCTGCATGCCACTCGACCATACCCCAATTATACAATCTAGCCTGTTCACTAAAGCCCTGTCTGACACGGCCTGAAGGCAGACCTCCAGTCCAACACCCAGACAGCTGGCCGTACACTGAGCATATCAAACCCACAATGGCTTTCGGCCATCGTCTCTACCCAACCTCAGTTTTCACCTTCAGAACCTAGACCTTATCTCCACTCACTGCTCAGGAGTGAACGTGATACAAGAATCAGAACTTCTCCTTCGCCATGGCAAGAAACCTTGTGGTTGGCATGTTGTCCAACGTTCATTGTAGAGAGAAAGCAGCATGGACTATGAGGCCCCACCTATCCCTGAGGGCTACAATTTGCACAAAACACACATTGTGACCATCAGCGTGAGACCTATCCTCATGTAAAGCCTCTTAGTGACTGGAACTACAGCCCACATATGGGGCTTGCCAAGCCCCTAGTCCCCCAATCTCAACCAGAGTTAGAGATGTCTAGTCACCCCTACTCAGGGCACTGCTCTGGAATCCCTCTTTGGTGGGACACCTGAGGTAAAAAAAAAAAAAAATACAGAAAGGGACTCTTCCCATCCACAGAATGATCCCAACCACTTGGGATCAGGCCAAATCACCAGAGAAAGACTTGTCCATGGCCCTTGAGGACACCCCGACCTTCCACGGCCACCGTAGGCACAAAATCCAGAGCCAAAAGCCTGAGCAAACGCCACATACTCGCCCTTTGTTCATAGCCCGGAAAATTCTCACGGTCTGTAGATCGAGCCTTCATACATACATCCCCAAACCTAAGCTGAGTTTGTGTTTTCAGACTTCTGTCCCCACAGTCCTGGCCCACACACCATCCAAGCTGGGGCCCCTGGAGCCACACCTGAGGACTGTGGCTTCCCTCTCCATGGGAATTCTGCCATTTCCATTGGCCACAACCCTATAGATTAGGAGAAACCTCCAAACTCCCGGAGGCCATCCCAATAGCGTTGGCTGCCCAGGACAAACAGGGATGATCTTTCACAAGTTAGGAAACTACCTCTACTCAGACCCAGACACAGATATCCCCATAGAATAAGATTGAACTGGACAGGCACTTAGGCCCTAATCAGATCCATTGCTTTTGTTTCCAGGCATCTCTCCTCAGAGGCCTGGTTACCAATACCAGCATATGGGGGATTACTGAGGCACTCATAGAAAAATCTCGTCTCCACATAGGAAATGTACTCTTTGGAGCTCTATAAAAACCTCTGTTTAGGAGAATCTTTCAGGGTCCCGGATCAAGCACCCCATTCCAAGATCTCCATGGACTTAAACCCACATTATGATCTATCCTCGGTAGAGTCCATGTCAACTCATCCCCCTTGGTTTCTCCCCCAGGGCCTGCAGATCAAACCTGCCTTGTTGCTAGGAGACAACTAGAATGGGAGGCGGGCTGCCCAGGCATCCATCCTTAGAACCCTACTCTGGAGTCGTTCCATATGGGACATCCTAGAGCCATCCAACAGGTCTCAAGTGTCCCACAGAAGGAATCTTTGCAGTCTGGTGCATCTCACAACTCCCATTGTGGGAAAATCTTCATGGCCTCTTGAGACGCTCCACTTTATAAAGGGGCCATCATGGACAGAAACTCCAACCTGAGCAAACGTCTGATATTCGCCCTGGCTTCAGGTGCATGAGATCTTGATTCAGCTCTGCAGAGTGTGCCTTCTGTGCCCTCACCCCAAAAACTAAGCCAAGCTTGTGTTCTCAGACTACCGCCCTCACACCCCTGGCCCAAAAGCCCTACAGTTTGGCAATACTGGGGCCACAATGCAGCACTCTGCCTGCCCTCCAGAAGAAAAACGTTGCCTTATGGAGCTACCTAGAAACCCGAATGAGGATCAACTGAACACCACTCGACTGCACCCCCCAAATATACAGTCTACTCTGTCTAATGCCCTGTCTGACACAGCATGAGCCCACACCTCCAGACCTACGCTCAACAGCTAGCCACACACTGAGTTCATTGTACCCATCAGGTCCTTAGGTCTTCATCTCTTCCCAACCTCGATTTTCGGGTTTCAGAACCTAGACCTAAACTCCAATCACTGTCCAGGGGTGAACGTGATGCAGAAATCACAACTCTTCCTTCGCCATGACCGGAAACCTTGTGGTTGGCATATTCTCCAACGTTCAGTGTACGAGAATCCAGCGTGGCCCATGAGGCCCTTCCCATGCTTGAGGGCCTTGTTGGGCACAAATAGGCATTGTGACCCTCAGCATGAGCCCTGTCCACAAGGAAGACCTTTCAGTGTCTGAATCAAGAGCCCACATATTGGACTTGCCATGCCCCTAGGCCCCCAAACTTAAACAGAGCTGGGGTTATCCAGTTGTCCATCCCAAGGACTCTGCTCTGGAATCCCTCTTTTATTGACACACATGAGGTACATAAAATAAAATAAAAAACAGAAAGGACTCCTCCCATCCCACAGAATGTACCTAAACTCTTGGGATTGTGTCAAATCCTCAGAGAAGGAAAGCCGTCCACAACCCATGAGGCCACGCCAGCTTTCGACCCACATTGTTGACACAAATCCAGAGTCAAAACCTGAGCAAGCACCTCAAACTCACCCTTTTTCATATCCCGAAGTGTTATCACGGTCTGTAGATTGGGCGTGCCATAACTATGTCCCCAATCCTAAGTGGAGTTTGTGTTTTCAGACTTTTGTCCAAATATCCCTGGACCCCACACGCTCCACACTTGGGTCCCTGGAGCCACACCTCAGGACTGTGCTTCCCTTTCAAGAGAATTCTTCCCATTCCATTGGCCACAACCTTGCAAATTAGGAAAAACCTCCAAAGTTACCGAGGCCATCCCATAAGTGTAGGCCGCCCAGGACAAAGAGGTGTGATCTCAAACCAGCTGAGCAACTACCTCCACTCAGACAAAAGATGTCCCCAGAGAAGAATATTGAACCGGACAGGCCCCTAGGCCCTAATCAGATCCATTGCTTTGGTTTCCAGGCATCTCTCCTCAGAGGCCTCATTTCCAATACCAGCAAAATGGTGGTTTCCTGAGGCACCAATAAGAACAAATCTCGTCTCCCCATGGAAAACTTGCTCATTGGAGCTTTGTTATAACCTCTGGTTAGGAGAATCCTTCAGGGCCCTGGTGCCACTGCCCCATACCAAGGTCTCAATGGACTCAAACCAACATTAAGACCATCCTCAGGAAAGTCCATTTCAACTCATTTAAGACCATCCTCAGGAAAGTCCATTCCAACTCAGCCCCCACTGATGCTACCCCAAGCCAGCAGATCAAACGTTTCTTGTTGCTAGGAGACAATTGGAATTGAGGCTGTCTGCCCAGGCATCCATACTTAGAACCCAGTTCGGGAAAAATACCTTATGAGACGTCCTGGAGCCATCCAACAAATCTTAATTGTCCCACAGAAGGAATCCTTGCGGTTTGGAGCATCTCACAACTCTAATAGTGGGAAAACCCCCATGGCCTCATAATGCCCCCCCCCCCTTCATGAAGGGGCCAACATGGACAGAAACTCCAACCAGAGCCAAAGTCTGATCCTCGACCTGACTTCAGACTCATGAGTTCTCAATTCAGCTCTGCTGAGTGTGCCTGCCATTTCCATTCCCCGAAACCTAAGCCTAGCTTGTGTTCTCAGACTTCCGTCCTCACTCTCCTGGCCCACAAGCCCTCCAGTTTGGGAATTCCGAAGCCACAATGCAGCACTCTGCCTGCCCTCCAGAAGAAAAAAACTTTGCCCTATGCTGCTAATAAGAAACCCCAAATGATTATCTAATGCATGCCACTCGACTGTAAAGCAATTATACAGCCTACCCTGAATAGTAATGCCCTGTCTGGCACAGCCTGAGACAAGACATCCCAAACGACACCTAGACAGCTGGCTCCAACCTGGACACAAGGGACCTGCTATGGCTGTAGTTCGTCATCTCTTCCCAACCTCGGTTTTCAGGCTTCAGAACCTAGACCTTATCTCCAATCACTGCCCAGGGGTGAACGTGATGCAGAAATTAGAATTCCTCCTTCCCCATGGCCAGAAACCTTGTGGTTGGCATGTTGTCCAACGTTCAATGTGGGAAAACCTGCATTGTCGGAAAGGCCCCGCCAGTGCTTGAGGGCCGCCTAGGGCACAGACATGCATTGTGACCTGTAGCATGAGTCCCGTATTAAAGTAACGCCTCTCAGTGGCTGGACCAAGATCCTGCATATGGGGCTTGTCATATCCATAGGCCCCCAGGCTTAACCAGAGAGCGAGTATTCCAGTTGTCAGTACCCACTGCTATGCTCCAGAATCCCTCTAATGGGGGGACACATGAAGCAGAAAAGAGGACTCTTCCCTTCCCACAGAATGACCCCAAACTCTTGGGGGCTGGACAAACTACCAGAGAGGGAGACTTCTACGACCCATGAGGCAACTCCTACATTAAACGGCCATTGTGGACAAAATATCCAGAGACAAAAGACTGAGCGACTGCCTCCCTCTCACCCTTCTTTCATATCCAGAGGAGCTCCCCTCACGGACTGTAGATCAGGCCTGCCATAACCTCGGCCCCAAACATGAGCTGAGTTTGGGTTTTTGGATGTCTGTCTGCACAGCCGTGGCCCCACACCGCCTCCAGGCTGGGGTCTCTGGAGCCACACCAGAGAACTGTGCCTGCTCTCTCCTAAGAAACTGCCCGTTCCATTGGCCACAGCTCTACAAAATAGTAGAAACCTCAAAATCCCCAAGGACATCCCACTACCGCAAGCCGCACTGGACAAACAGGGGCATTATGACACCAGCTGAGCAACTACTACCTCCATGCAGACACACAGACTGATATCCGCAGAGACAGAAAGATTGAACCAGACAGGCCCCTAGGCCCTATTATGAACTCTTGCTTTGGTGTCCAGGTATCACTCCTCAGAGGCCTGGGTTAGAAGACCAGCATATGGGGCTATCCTGAGGCACCAGACAGAACACCTCTCATCTCCACATGGAAAGCTTCCTTGTTGGAGTTGTGTCAAACCCTTCGGGTTGGAGAATCCTGCAGAGTCCCTTAGCTACTGCCACATTCCAAGGTCTCCATGGCCAACAACCCACATTATGACTCATCCTCAGGAAAGTCCATTTAAACTCAGCCTTCTGGGTAGCTCACCCAAGAGCCCGCAGATTGAGCGTGCCTTGTCTCGACCAGGCAATGGGAAGGTGAGTTGGCGTTTCTCGGCATCCATGCTTAGGCCCCTGCTCTCGAGTCTTTCTCTATGGGGCATCCTGGAACCATCCAATAGTACTCGACTGTCCTGAAGAAGGAAACTTTGAAGTTTGGAGCAGCTCACAACTCCCAGCGTAGGGTAACCTCCCTGGCCTCATGACGCCCCCACCCCCTTCAGGAAGGGGCCGTCACGGACACAAACTCCAGCTTGAGGCAACATCTGATACTCGCCCTGACCTCAGATGCAGGAGATCTCGATTCAGCCTCTGCACAGTGGGCCCAAACCTTATGCTAACTTGTGTTTTCAGACTTCCTTCCTCACACTCCTGGCAAACATGTCCTCAAGACTTGGAATTCTGGAACCAAAATGCAGCCCTATGCTGGCCCTCCAGAAGAAAAACGTTGCTCTATGGGGATCTCCATGAACCCCAAATGAGGATCAACCTGCTCGGTTCTCGAACTCACCCCAATTGGATTGTTCGGGTTGTCCATTCATCCCTCCCCAGAGCTCTGCTTTGGAATCCCTCTTTTGGTGGGACTCCTGAGGTAACAAAACTAAAAGGACTCCTCCCATCCTTCAGATTGACCCCAAACAATTGGGATTGGACCAAATTCACAGAGAGGAAGTCTCATCCATGGCCCATGAGGCCTCCCCGAGATTCCACAGCCATCGTTGACAACAAATCCAGAGACAAAATTCTGAGCAAGCGCCTCACACTCGCTCTTTTGTCGTATCCCGAAGAGTTCTCCTCACGGTCTGTAGATCGGGCCTGCCATACCTACTTCCCAAACCTAAGCCGAGTTTGTGTTTTCAGACTTCTGTCCCCATATCCCTGGCCAACAGACCCTTCAGGCTGGGGCCCCTGGAGCCACAAATCAGGACTGTGCCTGTCCATACCACGGGAATTCTTCCCATTCCATTGTCCACAATCGTACAAATTAGGAAAAACCTCCAGAGTCCCCAAGGACACCCCAATAATGTAGGCCGCCCAGGACAAACAAGGTTCATCTGAAACCAGCTGAGCATCTACCTCTACTCAGCGTAGATGGATGTCCCCAGAGAAGAAGATTGAATCATACAGGCCCCTAGGCCTGAATCAGATTCATTGCTTTCGGTTACAGGTATCTCTCCTCAGAGGCCTGGTTTCCAATATTAGCATATGGGGATTTCATGTGGCAGCAATCAGAACAAATTTCTTCTCCACTTGGGAAAATTATCCTTTGAAGATGTCTCAAAACCTCCAGTTAGGAGAATTCTTCAAAGCCTGTGTACCACTGCCCCATTACAAGGTCTCCATAGACACAGAAACACAATAGGACCCATCCACAGGAGAGTCCATTTCAACTGAGTGTATTCGGTTGCTCCGAGAGATCCAGCAGATCTAACTTGTCTTGTTGCTAGGAGACAATTGGAATGTGAGGTGGCCTACCCCGCCATCCATCCTTAAAACCCTGCTCGGTATCTATCGCCTGGAGCCAAGCAACAGGTCTCAATTGTCCT
The DNA here is from genome assembly GCF_011764305.1 of Mustela putorius furo. Taxonomy (NCBI): domain Eukaryota; kingdom Metazoa; phylum Chordata; class Mammalia; order Carnivora; family Mustelidae; genus Mustela; species Mustela putorius. Next base: position 14,458 of record NW_025421610.1, read on the forward strand.
GCAGAAGAAACTTTGCAGTTGGGAGCTTCTCAGAACTCCCATCGTGAGAGAACCACCATCGCCACATGATCCCCCCCCTTCATAAAGGGGCCATCAGGGACAGAATGTCCAACCTGAGCGATCGTCTGATCCTCGCCCTGACTTCAGATGCACGAGATCTTGATTCAGGTCTGTAGATTGTGTCTTCCATGTCCTCACCCAGAAACCTAAGCCTAGCTTGTGTCCTCAAACTTCTGTCCACAGACTACTGGCTCACAAGCCCTCCAGTTTGGCAATCCAGAACTACAATGCAGCACTCTACCTGCCCTGCAGAGGAAATAAATTGCCCTCTGGGGCTACCTAGAAAACCCAAATGAAGATCAACCTGCACGACACTTGGCTATTCCCAAAATATATAGGATGACCTGTGCAATAGAGCCCTTTCTGAAACATCCTGAGCCTGGACCTCCTAGGCCCACCCAGACAGCTGGCTACAAACTGAGAACTTCAGACCCCCCATGGCCTTAGGTCGTTATCCCTTCCCAACCTCAGTTTTCAGGCTTCAGAACCTAGACCTTATCTCCAATCACTGCCCAGGTTTGAAAATGATGCAGAAATAAGAACTCCTTCCCGATGGCAGGAAAACTTGTGGTTGGCTTGTTGTCCAACGTTCAGTGTAGTGGAAACCAGTGTGTCCCTTGAGGCCCTGCCATTGCTCGCGGTCCAGATAGGTAGCAAACACACATTGTGACCCTCAGCCTTAGCCCAGTCCTCAGGTAAGGCCTCTCAGTGGCTGGATGAAGAGACAGCATATTGGGCTTGCCATGCCCCTAGGCCCCAATTTTTAGCCATAGTTCGTGTTGTCCCTTCGATCTTCCCTAGGGCTCTGCTTTGGAATTACTCTTTTGGTGGGACACCTGATGTAACAACCCTGAAAGGAGACCTCCATCCAACAGATTGACGAAAAACAATTGGGATCGGGCCAAATCCACAGAGAGCTAGATTAGTCCATGGACCATGAGGCCTCCTCGACATTCCACGGCCATCGCTGATACAAAATCCATAGTCAAAAGTCTAAGCAAGGCCTCAGACTCGCACTATCTTCATATCCTGAAGATGTCTTCTCATGGTTTGTAGATCGGGCCTGCCATACCTACGTTCCCAAACATAAGCTGAGTTTGTGTTTTCAGACTTCTGTCCTCAAAGTCCTGGGACACATACCCTCCAGGCTGGGGACCCTGGAGCCACACATTAGGACTGTGCCTACCCAATCCATGGGAATTCTGCCCATTCCATTGTCCAAAATCATACAAATTAGGAGAACCCTCCAAAGTCCCTGAGGCCATCCCAATAGTATAGGTCGCCCGGGACAAAAAAGGGCAGTCTGACACCAGCTGAGCATCTACCTCCACTCATACCCTAGAAGGAAGTCCCCAGAGAAGAAGATTGAACCAGACAGGACCCTAGGCCAAAATCGGATCCATTGCTTTGGTTTACAGGCATGTCTCCTCAAAACCCTGGATTCCAATACCAGCATTGGGGTTTTCCTGAGGCACACATCAGAACAAACCTCGTCTCCACAAGGAAACTTGTGCATGGGAGCTATGTCAAAAGCTTAGGAGAATACTTCAGGGTCCCGGTGCCACCGCCCCATTCCAAGGCCCTCAGGGACACAAACACACATTAGACCCATCCTCAGGAAAGTCCATTTCAACTCAGCCACCCCGGTTGCTCCCGCAGAGCCATCAGATCTAAACTGTCTTGTCGCTAGGAGACAATTGGAATGCGAGGCGGGCTTCCCAGGCATCCATCCTCGAACGTTGGTCTGGATTCATCCATATGGGATGTGGTGGAGCTGTCCAACAGGTCACAATTGTCCCGCAGAAGGAATCCTTGGAGGGGGCATCCACCACTCCCAACGTGGGAAAACCTCCACACTCTCGAGAATCCGCTCCCTTCATGATGGGGCCGTCATGAAAGAAGTCCAAGCTGAGCCATCGTCTGATCCTCGCTCTGACTTCAGAAGCATGAGATATTGCTTCAGATCTTCAGGGGGTACATGCCGTACCCTCGCCCTGAAACCCAAGTCTAGCTTGTGTTCTCAGACTTCCATCCTCACACTCCTGGCACCGAAGCCCACAAGTTTGGCAATTCCGGACCATCATTGCAGCACTCTGCCTGCCCTCTAGAAAAAAATATATTGCCTAATGAGCTGCCCGGGCACATTAAATGAGAATAAACCTACACGGCACTCGAATGTACCCAAATTATATAGTCTAACCTGGGCAGTAATGCACTGTCTGACACAACCTGAGCCGGGACCTCCTGAGCAACACCCAGACAGCTGACCGCACACTGAGCACATCAGACCCACCATGGCCTTAGGTCATCATCTCTTCCCTACCTCAGTTTTCTGGCTTCAAAACCTAGACCTTATCTCCAATCACTGCCCAGGGGTGACTGTGATGCAGAAATCAAAACTCCTGCTTACCCATGGCAAGAAACCTTGTGGTTGCCATGTTGTCCTACGTTCAGTGTAGGAGAAACCAGCATTCACCCTGAGGCCCCGCCCATTCTTGAGTGTGAAAAGGGCATAAACACGCATTGTGACCCTCAGCATGATTCCTGACCTCTAGTAAATCCTCTCAGTGGCTGGACCATTAGAAGTCATAATGGGCTTGACATGTCCCTAGGCTCCAATTTTTAACCAGATTTCTGCTTGTCCAGTCACAACACCCAGGGGCTCTACTCTGGAATCCCTCATTTGTTGGGACACCAGAGGTTGAAAAACAAAACAAAACAAATCAAAAACAACAAAAAAAAACGAACTTCTTCCATCCCACAGAGTGACCCCAAACTCCTTGGACGGGGCCAAACCCCCAGAGAGTAAGACTCGTCCATTTCCCATGAAGTCACCAGGAAATTTCACCACCATGAATGACACAATATCTAGAGACAAAAACGTGAGCAAGAGCCTCACACTCACCCATTTTTCATATCCCAAAGTGTTCTCCTCATGGTCTGCAGATCAGACAATTGGAATGCGAGGTGGGCTACCCAGCCATCCATCCTTAGAACCCTGCTCGGAATCGTTGTCCTGGAGCCAACCAACAGGTCTCAATTGTCCTGCAGAAGAATCTTTGCAGTTTGGAGCTTCTCAGAACTCCCATAGTGGGGAAAACCCCCATGGCCTCGTGATCCACCCACCCTTCAAGAAGGGGCCATCAGGGACAGAATGTCCAACCTGAGCGATCGTTTGATTCTCGCCCTGACTTCAGATGCACGAGATCTCGATTCAGGTCTGTAGATTGTGCCTGCCATATCCTCACCCAGAAACCTAGGCCTAGCTTGGGTTCTCAGACTTCCGTCCTCAGACTACTGGCCCACAAGCCCTCCAGTTTGGCAATCCAGAACTACAATGCAGCACTCTGCCTGCCCTCCATAAGAAAAACATTGTCCTCTGGGGCTACCCAGAAACCCCAAATGAGGATCAACCTGCACGCCATACGGCTGTACCCCAAATATATAGGCTGACCTGGGCACTAATGCCCTTTCTGACACAGCCTGCGACTGGACCTGCTGCTGGCCCCACACAAACAGATGGCCGCACACTGAGCACATCGGAAAAGTCATGACCTTAGGTCATCATCCCTTCCCTACCTCAGTTTTCAGCCTTCAGAACGTAGACCTTATCTCAAATCACTGCCCAGGGGTGACTGTGATGCAGAAATCAGAACTCTTCATTACCCATGGCAGGAAACTTTGTGGTTGGCATGTTGTCCAACGTCCAGTGTAGGAGAAACCAGCATTCACCCTGAGGCCCCGCCCATTCTTGAGTGCGACGAGGGCATAAACACGCATTGTGACCCTCAGCGTGAGTCCTGTCCTCTAGTACGTCCTCTCAGTGGCTGGACCATTAGATGTCATAATGGGCTTGACATGTCCCTAGGCCCCAATTTTTAACCAGATTTCTGGTTGTCCAGTCGCCCCTCCCCAGGGCTCTACTCTGGAATTCCTCATTTGGTGGGACACCTGAGGTTGAAAAACAAAAAAAAAACAAATCAACAACAACAGAACAACGGCCTTCTTCCATCCCACAGAATGACCCCAAACTCTTTGGACCGGGCCAAACCCAGAGATTAAGACTCGTCCATTTCCCATGAAGTCACTCGGAAATTTCACGACCATGAGTGACACGATATCCAGAGACAAAAACTCGAGCAAGTGCCTCACACTCGCCCTTTTTTCATATCCCGAAGAGTTCTCCTCATGGTTTGTAGATCAGTCCTGCCATACCTATGACCCGAAACATAAGCCGAGTTTGTGTTTTCAGACAACTGTCCAAACAGCCCTGGCCTACACACCCTACAGGCTCAGAACCCTGGAGCCAAACCCGACGACTGTGCTTGCCCTCTCCAAGGGAATTGTATGTGCCCATTCCAATGGCCTCAACCCTACTAATATGATAAACCTCCAAATTCCCTGAGGCCCTCCCAATATTTGTGGCTTCCCAGGACAAACAGGGGCAATCTGGGCCCATCTGAGCCCCTACCTGCACTCAGACCCGTAGACTGATATCCCCAGAAGTAAAAAGGAACGAACAGGCCCATAGGCACCTATCGGATCTATTGCTTTGGTTTCCAGGCATCTCTCCTTAGAGATCCTTAGAACCCTTAGAACCCTGCTCTTGTGTCGTTCCTTATGGGACATCCTTGAGCCATCCAACAGGTGTCGACTGTCCCACAGGAGTCCTTGTTCATGGACCACCTCACAACTCATATCATGGAAAGCTTCCAAGTTCACATGATGCCCCCAATCTTCATGAAGTCGGATGATGGGAAGAAACTCCAACCTGAACCAACGGCTGATCTTCGCCTTGACTTCAGATGCACGAGATCTTGATTAAGCTCTTCAGAGTGCACCTGCTGTGCACTCACCCCAAAACCTAAGCATAGCTGGTGTTCTGAGACTTCCGTCCTCACTCTCCTGGACCATACGCCCTCCATTTTGGGATTTCCGATGACACAGTGCTGCACTCTGCCTGCTCTCTCTAGAAGAAAAACGTTGCCCTATGGGTCTACCCAGAAACCTCAAATGAGGATAAACCTGCATGCCATTCAACTGTACACCAATTATATAGTCTAGCCTGTGCACTAATGCCCTGTCTGACACAACCTGAGGCCTGAAATCCCAACCGACACCCAGACAGCTTGCCGTACACTGAGAACATCTGAACCGCCATGGCCTTAGGTTGCCATCTCTTTCCAACCTGGTTTTCAGGCTACAGAAACTTAGTCCTTATCTCTACTCATTTCCCATGGGTGAACGTGATGCAGAAATCATAACTCCTCCTTCCCTCTCGCCAGAATCTTGTGGTTGGCATCTTATACAAAGTTCAGTGTAGGAACCCTGTAGGGTCTACAGGAGTAGTAGGAGGGCCCCTGAGGGTAGTGTAGGGTCCCTGAGGCCCTGCCCATGCTTAAGAGCTGCGGTGGGCACAAACACACATTGGGACCCTCAGTTTGAGCCCTGTCCTCAAGTAAAGCCTCTCAGTGGCTGGACCATGAGTCCGCATATGGGGCCTGCCATGCCCCAAGTCACCCAATCTTAACCAGATTTAGAGACATCTCGTCACCCCTACTCAGGGCTCTGCTCTGGAATCCCTCTTTGGTGGGAAATTTGAGGTAAGTAAACACAGAATGGATTCCTCCCACCCACAGAATGACCCCAATCACTTGGGATCAGGCCACCCCAGAGAGAAATATTCCTCCATGGCCCATGAGGCCAGCCCGACATTCCACGGCCACTATTGACACAAAATCCAGAGACATAAGCCTCACCCTTAGGTCATAGCCCAAAAAATTCTCCTTATAGTCTGTAGATCGGGCCTGCCATACCTACGTCCCCAAACCGTGTTTTCAGACTTCTATCCTGACATCCCTGTCCCACACACCCTCCAGGCTGAGGCCCCTGGAGCCACACCTCAGGACTGTGCCTGCCCTCTCCAAGGAAATTCTTCCCATTCCATTGGCCACAACCCTACAGATTAGGAGAAACCTCCAAAGTCCCAGAGGCCATTCCAATAGTGTGGGCCGCCCAGTACAAAGAGGGGTGATCTGTCACAAGCTGAGCAACTACCTCAACTCACCCGTAGACAGATATCCCAAGAGAGAGGTATTAAACTAGACAGGCCCCTAGAACGTAATTGGTTCCATTGCTTTTGTTTCTAAGCATCTCTCCTCAGAGGCCTGTTTTCCAATACCAGCATATGGGGGATTCCAGAGATACCAAGCAGAACAAATCTTGTCTCAACATGGGAAACTTATCCTTTGGAGCTCTGTAAAAAACCTCCAGTTAGGAGAAACCTTCACGTAACCGGAGCCACCGCCCTATTCCAAGGTCTCCATGGACACAAACCCGCATTATGACCATTCGGCAGGAGAGTACATTTCAACTCAGCCCCGTTGATTACTCCCCCAGAGCCAGAATATCAAACCTGCCTTGTCGCTAGGAGACAACTGGAATGCAAAGCAGACTCTCTAGGCATCCATCGTTGGAATCCTGCTCTGGCGCCGTTCCATATGGGATTTCCTGGGAGCCTTCCAACAGGTCTTGACTGTCCTGCAGAAGGAATCCTTGCAGATTGGAGCATCTCACAACTCCTATCGTGGGAAAACATACATGGCCTCATGAGATGCTCCCCTTTATAAAGGGGCCATCATGGACAGAAACTCCAACCTGAGCCAACTTCTGATCCATTGCTTTGGTTTCTATTTATCTCTCCTCAGAGGCCTGGTTTCCAATATCAGAATATGGGGGTTTCCTAAGGAAACAATCAGAACAGATCTCATCTCCACATGAGAAACTTGCTCTTTGGAGCTGTGTCAATACCTCAGGTTAGGAGGATCCTTCAGGACGCTGGCACCATGGCCCAATACCAAGGTCTCCAAGGACACAAACTTACATTATGATCCATCCTCAGGAGAGTGCATTTCAACTCATTTAAGACCATCCTCAGGAAAGTCCATTCCAACTCAGCCCCCTCTGATGCTACCCCAAGCCAGCAGATCAAACGTTTCTTGTTGCGAGGAGACAATTGGAATTGAGGCTGTCTGCCCAGGCATCCATACTTAGAACCCTTTTCTGGAAAAATACCTTAAGAGACGTCCTTCAGCCATCCAACAAATCTTAATTGTCCCACAGAAGGAATCCTTGCGGTTTGGAGCATCTCACAACTCTAATAGCGGGAAAACCCCCATGGCCTCATAATACCCCCCCCCTTCATGAAGGGGCCAACATGGACAGAAACTGCAACCTGAGCCAAAGTCTGATCCTCGACCTGACTTCAGACTCATGAGATCTCAATTCAGCTCTGCAGAGTGTGCCTGCCATGTCCATTCCCCGAAACCTAAGCCTAGCTTGTGTTCTCAGACTTCCGTCCTCACTCTCCTGGCCCACAAGCCCTCCAGTTTGGGAATTCCGAAGCCACAATGCAGCACTCTGCCTGCCCTCCAGAAGAAAAACTTTGCCCTATGCTGCTAATAAGAATCCCCAAATGATTATCTAATGCATGCCACTCGACTGTAAAGCAATTATACAGCCTACCCTGAATAGTAATGCCCTGTCTGGCACAGCCTGAGACAAGACATCCCAAACGACACCTAGACAGCTGGCTCCAACCTGGACACAAGGGACACGCTATGGCTGTAGTTCGTCATCTCTTCCCAACCTCGGTTTTCAGGCTTCAGAACCTAGACCTTATCTCCAATCACTGCCCAGGGGTGAACGTGATGCAGAAATTAGAATTCCTCCTTCCCCATGGCCAGAAACCTTGTGGTTGGCATGTTGTCCAACGTTCAATGTGGGAAAACCTGCATTGTCGGAAAGGCCACGCCAGTGCTTGAGGGCCGCCTAGGGCACAGACATGCATTGTGACCTGTAGCGTCAGTCCCATATTAAAGTAACGCCTCTCAGTGGCTGGACCAAGATCCTGCATATGGGCCTTGTCATATCCATAGGCCCCCAGGCTTAACCAGAGAGCGAGTATTCCAGTTGTCAGTACCCACTGCTATGCTCCAGAATCCCTCTACTGGGGGGACACATGAAGCAGAAAACAGGACTCTTCCCTTCCCACAGAATGACCCCAAACTCTTGGGGGCTGGACAAACTACCAGAGAGGGAGACTTCTACGACCCGTGAGGCAACTCCTACATTAAACGGCCATTGTGGACAAAATATCCAGAGACAAAAGACTGAGCGACTGCCTCCCTCTCACCCTTCTTTCATATCCAGAGGAGCTCCCCTCACGGACTGTAGATCAGGCCTGCCATAACCTCGGCCCCAAACCTGAGCTGAGTTTGGGTTTTTGGATGTCTGTCTGCACAGCCGTGGCCCACACCGCCTCCAGGCTGGGGTCTCTGGAGCCACACCACAGAACTGTGCCTGCTCTCTCCTAAGAAACTGCCCGTTCCATTGGCCACAACTCTACAAAATAGTAGAAACCTCAAGGTCCCCAAGGACATCCCACTACCGCAAGCCGCACTGGACAAACAGGGGCATTATGACACCAGCTGAGCAACTACTACCTCCATGCAGACACACAGACTGATATCCGCAGAGACAGAAGATTGAACCAGACAGGCCCCTAGGCCCGATTATGAACTCTGGCTTTGGTGTCCAGGTATCACTCCTCAGAGGCCTGATTTCGAAGACCAGCATATGGGGCTATCCGGAGGCACCAGACAGAACACCTCTCATCTCCGCATGGAAAGCTTCCTTGTTGGAGTTGTGTCAAACCCTTTGGGTTGGAGAATCCTGCAGAGTCCCTTAGCTACTGCCACATTCCAAGGTCTCCATGGCCACCAACCCACATTATGACTCATCCTCAGGAAAGTCCATTTAAACTCAGACTTCTGGGTAGCTCACCCAAGAGCTCGCAGATTGAGCGTGCCTTGTCTCGACCAGGCAATGGGAAGGTGAGTTGGCGTTTCTCGGCATCCATGCTTAGGCCCCTGCTCTCGAGTCTTTCTCTATGGGGCATCCTGGAACCATCCAATAGTACTCGACTGTCCTGAAGAAGGAAACTTTGAAGTTTGGAGCAGCTCACAACTCCCAGCGTAGGGAAACCTCCCTGGCCTCATGACGCCCCCACCCCCTTCAGGAAGGGGCCGTCACGGACACAAACTCCAGCTTGAGGCAACAACTGATATTCGCCCTGACCTCAGATGCAGGAGATCTCGATTCAGCCTCTGCACAGTGGGCCCAAACCTCGTGCTTCCTTGTGTTTTCAGAATTCCTTCCTCACACTTCTGGCAAACATGTCCTCAAGACTTGGAATTCTGGAACCAAAATGCAGCCCTATGCTGGCCCTCCAGAAGAAAAACGTTGCTCTATGGGGATCTCCATGAACCCCAAATGAGGATCAACCTGCTCGGTTCTCGACCTCACCCCAATTGGATTGTTCGGGTTGTCCATTCATCCCTCCCCAGAGCTCTGCTTTGGAATCCCTCTTTTGGTGGGACGCCTGAGGTAACAAAACTAAAAGGACTCCTCCCATCCTTCAGATTGACCCAAAACAATTGGGATTGGACCAAATTCACAGAGAGGAAGTCTCGTCCATGGCCCATGAGGCCTCCCCGAGATTCCACAGCCATCGTTGACAACAAATCCAGAGACAAAATTCTGAGCAAGCGCCTCACACTCGCTCTTTTGTCGTATCCCGAAGAGTTCTCCTCACGGTCTGTAGATCGGGCCTGCCATACCTACTTCCCAAACCTAAGCCGAGTTTGTGTTTTCAGACTTCTGTCCCCACATTCCTGGCCCACAGACCCTTCAGGCTTGGGCCCCTGGAGCCACACATCAGGACTGTGCCTGTCCATACCACGGGAATTCTGCCCATTCCATTGTCCACAATCGTACAAATTAGGAAAAAAACCTCCAGTGTCCCCAAGGACATCCCAATAATGTAGGCCGCCCAGGACAAACAAGGGTCATCTGAAACCAGCTGAGCCCCTACCTCTACTCAGCGTAGATGGATGTCCCCAGAGAAGAAGATTGAATCAGACAGGACCCTAGGCCTGAATCAGATTCATTGCTTTCGGTTACAGGTATCTCTCCTCAGAGGCCTGGTTTCCAATATTAGCATATGGGGATTTCATGAGGCAGCAATCAGAACAAATCTCTTCTCCACATGGGAAAATTATCCTTTGAAGATGTCTCAAAACCTCCAGTTAGGAGAATCCTTCAGGGCCTGTGTGCCACTGCCCCATTACAAGGTCTCCATAGACACAAAAACACATTAGGACCCATCCGCAGGAGAGTCCATTTCAACTGAGTGTATTCGGTTGCTCCTCGAGATCCAGCAGATCTAACATGTCTTGTTGCTAGGAGACAATTGGACTGTGAGGTGGCCTACCACGCCATCCATCCTTAAAACCTTCCTCCGAATCCTTGGCCTGGAGCCAACCAACAGGTCTCAATTGTCCTGCAGAAGAATCTTTGCAGTTGGGAGCTTCTCAGAACTCGCATCGTGAGAGAACGCCCATGGCCACATGATCCCCCCCCCTTCATAAAGGGGCCATCAGGAACACAAGGTCCTACCTGAAATATCGTCTGATCCTCACCCTGACTTCAGATACATGAGATCTCGGTTCAGGTCTGTAGATTGTGCCTGCCATGTCCTCACCTAGAAACCTAAGCCTTGCTTGTGTCCTCAGACTTCTGTACACAGACTACTGGCTCACAAGCCCTCCAGTTTGGCAATCCAGAACTACAATGCAGCACTCTACCTGCCCTGCAGAAGAAATACATTGCCCTCTGGGGCTACCTAGAAACCCCAAATGAAGATCAACCTGCACGACACTTCGCTATATACCCAAAATATATAGGATGACATGGGCAATAATGCCCTTTCTGACACAGCCTGAGCCTGGACCTCCTAGGCCCCCCCAGACAGCTGGCTACAAACTGAGAACTTCGGACCCCCCATGGCTTTAGGTCGTTATCCCTTCCCAACCTCAGTTTTCAGGCTTCAGAACCTAGACCTTATCTCCAATCACTGCCCAGGTTTGAAAATGATGCAGAAATCAGAACTCCTTCCCGATGGCAGGAAAACTTGCGGTTGGCTTGTTGTCCAACGTTCAGTGTAGTTGAAACCAGTGTGTCCCCTGAGGCTCCGCCATTCCTCGTGGTCCAGATAGGTAGCAAACACACATTGTGACCCTCAGCCTTAGCCCAGTCCTCAGGTAAGGCCTCTCAGTGGCTGGATGAAGAGACAGCATATTGGGCTTGCCAAGCCCCTAGGCCCCAATTTTTAACCATAGTTCGTGTTGTCCCTTCACTCTTCCCCAGGGCTCTGCTTTGGAATTCCTCTTTTGGTGGGACACCTGATGTAACAACCCTGAAAGGAGTCCTCCATCCAACAGATTGACGAAAAAAAATTGGGATCGGGCCAAATCCACAGAGAGCAAGATTCGTCCATGGCCCATGAGGCCTCCTCGACATTCCACGGCCATCGCTGATACAAAATCCAGAGACAAAAGCCTAAGCAAGCGCCTCAGACTCGTCCTATCTTCATATCCTGAAGATGTCTTCTCATGGTTTGTAGATCGGGCCTGCCATACCTACGTCCCCAAACATAAGCTGAGTTTGTGTTTTGAGACTTCTGTCCTCAAAGTCCTGGGCCACACACCATCCAGGCTGGGGACCCTGGAGCCACACATTAGGACTGTGCCTACCCAATTCATGGGAATTCTGCCCATTCCATTGTCCAAAATCGTACAAATTAGGAGAACCCTCCAAAGTCCCTGAGGCCATCCCAATAGTATAGGTCGCCCGGGACAAAAAAGGGCAGTCTGACACCAGCTGAGCATCTACCTCCACTCATACCCTAGATGGATGTCCCCAGAGAAGAAGATTGAACCAGACAGGACCCTAGGCCAAAATCGGATCCATTGCTTTGGTTTACAGGCATGTCTCCTCAAAACCCTGGATTCCAATACCAGCATTGGGGTTTTCCTGAGGCACCCATCAGAACAAACCTCGTCACCACAAGGAAACTTGTGCATGGGAGCTATGTCAAGAGCTGAGGAGAATACTTCAGGGTCCCGGTGCCACCGCCCCATTCCAAGGCCCTCATGGACACAAACACACATTAGACCCATCCTCAGGAAAGTCCATTTCAACTCAGCCACCCCGGTTGCTCCCGCAGAGCCATCAGATCTAAACTGTCTTGTCGCTAGGAGACAATTGGAATGCGAGGCGGGCTTCCCAGGCATCCATCCTCGAACGTTGGTCTGGACTCATCCATATGGGATGTCCTGGAGCTGTCCAACAGGTCTCAATTGTCCCGCAGAAGGAATCCTTGGAGGGGGCATCCCACCACTCCCAACGTGGGAAAACCTCCACGCTCTCGAGAATCCGCTGCCTTTATGAAGGGGCCGTCATGAACAGAAAATCCAAGCTGAGCCAACGTCTGATCCTCGCTGTGACTTCAGATGCATGAGATATTGCTTCAGATCTTCAGGGGGTACATGCCGTGCCCTCGCCCTGAAACCCAAGTCTAGCTGTCCCTAGGACCTAATTGTAACCAGATTTCTCGTTCTCAAATCACCCCTCCCCAGGGCTCTACTCTGGAATCCCTCATTTGGTGGGACACCTGAGTTTGAAAAACAAAACAAAAAAAAACAACAACAACAAAAAAACGGACTCTTCCGTCCCACAGAATGACCCCAAACTCTTTGGATTGGGCCAAACCCCCAGGGAGTAAGACTCGTCCATTTACCATGAAGTCACCCGGAAATTTCATGACCATGAATGGCATGATATCCAGAGATAAATACTTGAGCAAGAGCCTCACACTCGCCTTTTTTTCATATCCCGAAGAGTTCTCCTCATGGTCTGTATATCAGTCCTGCCATACCTATGACCCGAAACATAAGCCGAGTTTCTGTTTTCGGACAACTATCCAAGAGCCCTGGCCTACACAGCCTACATGCTTAGGCCCCTGGAGCCAAGCTGAGGAATGTATTGCCCACTCCAAGGGAAATCTGTGTGTGCCCATTCCAATGGACACAACGCTACTAATAGGATAAATCTCCAAAGTCCCTGAGGCCATCCCAATAGTGGTGGCTTCCCAGGACAAACAGGAGCTATCTGAGCCCATCTGAGACCTACCTGCACTCAGACTTGTAGATTGATATCCCCAGAGGTAAAAAGGAACGAAAAGGCCCCTAGGCCCTAATCGGATCCATTGCTTTGGTTTCAAGGCATCTCTCCTCAGAGGCCTGGATTTCAGTACCAGCATATGGCTGTTTCTTGACTCACCCACCAGAACAAATCTCATCTACATATGGGAAACTTGCACGTGGGAGTGATGTCAAAGCCTCTGTTTAGGAGAATCCTTCATGTCCCCAGTCCCACCGCGTCTTTCCAAGGTATCCATAGACATAAAAACACATTAGGACCCATCCACAGGAGAGTCTATTTCAACTCAGCGTATTCGGTTGCTCCGCGAGATCCCGGAGATCTAACTTGTCTTGTTGCTAGGAGACAATTGGAATGCGAGGTGGGCTACCCAGCCATCCATCCTTAGAACCCTGCTCGGAATCGTGAGCCTGGAGCCAACCAACAGGTCTCAATTCTCCTGCAGAAGAATATTTGAAGTTGGGAGCTTCTCACAACTCCCATCGTGAGAAAACACCCATGGCCTCGTGATCCCCCCCCCACCTTCATGAAGTGGCCCTCAGGGACATAAGGTCCAACCTGAGCGATCGTCTGATCCTCACCATGACTTCAGATGCACGAGATCTCGGTTCAGATCTGTAGATTGTGCCTGCCATGTCCTCACCCAGAAACCTAAGCCTAGCTTGTGTCCTCAGACTTCCATCCTCAGAGTAATGGCCCACAAGCCCTCCAGTTTCGCAATCCAGAATTATAATGCAGCACTCTGCCTGCCCTCCAAAAGAAAAACATAGCCTTCTGGGGCTACCCAGAAAACCCAAATGAAGATCAACCTGCACGCCACTTGGCTGTACCCAAAATATATAGGCTGACCTGGGCAATAATGCCCTTTCTGACAGAGGCTGAGCCTGGACCTCCAGGCCCCACCCATACAGCTGGCTGCTCACTGAGCACATGGGACCAGCCATTGCCTTAGGTAGTTATCTCTTCCCAGCCTCGGTTTTCAGGATTTAGAACCTAGGCCTTATCTCCAATCACTGTCACTGCCCATGTTTGAAAATGATGCAGAAATCAGAACTCTTTCCCGATGGTAAGAAACCTTGTGGTAGGCTTGTTGTATAATGTTCAGTGTAGTGGATACCAGTGTGTCCAATGAGGCCCCGCCATTGATCGCGGGCCACATAGGTGGCAAACACACATTGTGACCCTCAGCCTTAGCCCAGTCCTCAGATAAGGCCTTCAGTGGCTGGAAGAAGAGACAGCATATTGGGCTTGCCATGCCCCTAGGCCCCAATTTTTAACCATAGTTCGGGTTGTCCCTTCACTCTTCCCCAGGGCTCTGCTTTGGAACTCCTCTTTTGGTGGGACACCTGATGTAACAACCCTGAAAGGAGTCCTCCATCCAACAGATTGACGAAAAACAATTGGGATTGGGCCAAATCCACAGAGAGCAAGATTCGTCCATGGCCCATGAGGCCTCCTCCACATTCCACGGCCATCGCTGAAACAAACTCCAGAGACAAAAGCCTGAGCAAGCGCCTCAGACTTGCACTATCTTCATATCCTGAAGATGTCTTCTCATTGTTTGTAGATCAGGCCTGCCATACCTACGTCCCCAAACCTAAGCTGAGTTTGTGTTTTCAGACTTCTGTCCTCAAAGTCCTGGGCCACACACCATCCAGGCTGGGGACCCTGGAGCCACACATTAGGACTGTGCCTACCCAATCCATGGGAATTCTGCCCATTCCATTGTCCAAAATCGTTCAAATTAGGAGAACCCTCCAAAGTCCCTGAGGCCAACCCAATAGTATAGGTCGCCCGGGACAAAAAAGGTCAGTCTGTCACCAGCTGAGCATCTTCCTCCACTCATACCCTAGATGGATGTCCCCAGAGAAGAAGATTGACCAGACAGGACCCTAGGCCAAAATCGGATCCATTGCTTTGGTTTACAGGCATGTCTCCTCAAAACTCTGGATTCCAATACAAGCATTGGGGTTTTCCTGAGGCACCCATCAGAACAAACATCGTCTCCACTAGGAAACTTTGTGCATGGGAGCTATGTCAAAAGCTGAGGAGAATACTTCAGGGTCTCGGTGCCACCGCCCCATTCCAAGGCCCTCATGGACACAAACACACATTAGACCCATCCTCAGGAAAGTCCATTTCAACTCAGCCACCCCGGTTTGCTCCCGCAGAGCCATCAGATCTAAACTGTCTTGTCGCTAGGAGACAATTGGAATGCGAGGCGGGCTTCCAAGGCATCCATCCTCGAACTTTGGTCTAGACTCATCCATATGGGATGTTCTGGAGCTGTCCAGCAGGTCTCAATTGTCCCGCAGAAGGAATCCTAGGAGGGGGCCTTCCACCACTCCAAACGTGGGAAAAACTACACGGCCTCGAGATTCAGCTCCCTTCATGAAGGGGCCGTCAAGAATAGAAAATCCAAGCTGAGCCAACGTCTGATCCTCGCTCTGACTTCAGATGCATGAGATATTGCTTCAGATCTTCAGGAGGTACATGCCGTGCCCTCGCCCTGAATCCCAAGTCTAGCTGGTGTTCTCAGACTTCCGTCCTCACACTCTTGGCCCCGAAGCCCACACGTTTGGCAATTCCGGACCATCATTGCAGCACTCTGCCTGCCCTCGAGAAACAAAATATTGCCCAATGAGCTGCCCGGGACATTAAATGAGAATAAACCTACATGGCACTCAAATGTACCCAAATTATATAGTCTAACCTGGGCAGTAATGCACTGTCTGACATACCATGAGCCGGGACCTCCTGAGCAGCAACACCCAGACAGCTGACCGCACCCTGAGCCCATAAGACCCACCGTGGCCTTAGGTCATCATCTCTTCCCTACCTCAGTTTTCAGGCTTCAGAACCTAGACCTTATCTCCAATCACTGCCCAGCGGTGACTGTGATGCAGAAATCAGAACTCTTCCTTACCCATGGCAAGAAACATTATGGTTGGCATATTGTCCAAAGTTCAGTGTAGGGGAAACCAGGATTCACCCTGAGGCCCCGCCCATTCTTGAGTGCGACGAGGGCATAAACACGCATTGTGACACTCAGCGTGAGTCCTGTCCTCTAGTACGTCCTCTCAGTGGATAGACCATTATATGCCATAATTGCTTGACATGTCCCTAGGCCCCAAATTTAAACCAGATTTCTGGTGTCCAATCGCCCCTCCCCAGGGCTCTACTCTGGAATCCCTCATTTGTTGGGACAACTGAGTTGAAAAAAAACAAAAAAAACAACAACAACAAAAAAAAAAAAAAAAAACGGACTTCTTCCATCCCACAGAATGACCCCAAACTCTTTGGACGGAGCCAAACCCCCAGAGAGTAGGAGTCGTCCATTTCCCATGAAGTCACCCGGATATTTCATGACCATGAATAGCACAATATCCAGAGATAAAAACTTGAGCAAGAGCCTCACACTCGCCTTTTTTTCATTACCCGAAGAGTTCTCCTCATGGTCTGTAGATCAGTCCTGCCATACCTATGACCCGAAACATAATCCGAGTTTGTGTTTTAAGACAACTGTCCAAACAGCCCATGCCTACACACCCAACAGGCTCAGGCCCCTGGAGCCAACCTGAGGACTGTACTTGCCCTCTCCAAGGGAATTGTGTGTGCCCATTCCAATGGCCACAGCCCTACTAATAGGATAAACCTCCAAAGTCCCTGAGGCCATCCCAATATTGGTGGCTTCCCAGGACAAACAGGAGCAATCTGAGCCCATCTGAGAACCTACCTGCACTCAGATTCGTAGACTGATATCCCCAGAGGTAAAAAGGAACGAACAAGCCCCTTGGCCCTAATCGGATCCATTGCTTTGGTTTCCAGGCATTTTCCTCAGATGCCTGGAGTTCAGTACCAGCATATGGCTGTTTCTTGACTCACCCATCAGAAAAAAAAACTCATCTACACATGGGAAACTTGCACGTGGGAGGTGTGTCAAAGCCTCTTTTTAGGAGAACTTTTCAGGGCCCCAGTGCCACCGCTTCATTCAAGATCTCCATAGACACAAAATCATATTAGGACACATGAACGGGAGAGTCCAATTCAACTCAGCATATTCGGTTGCTCCGTGAGATCCAGCAGATCTAACTTGTCTTGTTGCTAGGAGACAATTGGAATGCGAGGTGGTCTACCCCGCCATCCATCCTTAGAACCCTGCTCAGAATCATTGGCCTGGAGCCAACCAACAAGTCTCAATTTTCCTGCAGAAGAATCATTGCAATTGGGAGTCTCACAACTCCCATAGTGAGAAACCCCCATGGCCTCGTCATACCCCCCCCCTTCATGAAGGGGCCATCAGGGACCTAAGGTCCAACCTGAGAAATAGTCTGATCCTCAACCTGACTTCAGATGCACCAGATCTCGATTCAGGTCTGTATATTGTGCCTGCCATGTCCTCACCCAGAAACCTAAGCCTAGCTTGTGTCCTCAGACTTCTGTACACAGACTACTGGCTCACAAGGCCTCCAGTTTGGCAATGCAGAACTACATTGCAGCACTCTAACTGCCCTGCAGAAGAAATACATTGCCCTCAGGGCCACCCACCCAGAAACCCCAAATGAAAATCAACCTGCACGCCTCTTGGCTGTACCCAACATATATAGGCTGACCTGGGCAATAATGCCCTTTCTGACAGAGCCTGAGCCTGGACCTCCTGGCCCCACCCAGACAGCTTGCCGCTCACTGAGCACATAGGACCAGCCATTGCCTTAGGTCGTTATCTCTTCCTAGCCTCGGTTTTCAGGATTCAGATCCTAGACCTTATTTCCAATCACTCCCCAGGTTTGAAAATGATGCAGAATTCAGAACTCCTTCCCAATGGCAAGAACCTTGTGGTTGGCTTGTTGTCCAACGTTCAGTGTAGTGGAAACCTGTTTGTCCGATGAGGCCGCCATTGCTCGCGGGCCACATAGGTGGCAAACTCACATTGTGACCCACAGCCTTAGCCCAGTCCACAGGTAAGGGCTCTCAGTGGCTGGATGAAGAGACAGCATATTGGGCTTGCCATGCCCCTAGGCCCCAATTTTTAACAATAGTTCGGGTTGTCCCTTCACTCTTCCCCAGGGCTCTTATTTGGAATTCCTCTTTTGGTGGGACACCTGATGTAACAACCCTGAAAGGAGTCCTCTATCCAACAGATTGAAGAAAAACAATTGGGATCGGCCCAAATCCACAGAGAGGAAGATTCGTCCATGGCCCATGAGGCATCCTAGAGTACTCCATCCAACAGATTGACGAAAAACAATTGGGATTGGGACAAATCCTCAGAGAGCAAGATTCGTCCATGGCCCATGAGGCCTCCTCGACATTCCACGGCCATCGCTGAAACAAAATCCAGAGACAAAAGACTGAGCAAGCGCCTCAGACTCGCACTATCTTCATATCCTGAAGATGTCTTCTCATGGATTGTAGATCGGGCCTGCCATAGCTTCGTCCCCAAACATAAGCTGAGTTTGTGTTTTCAGGCTTCTGTCTTCAAATTCCTGGGCCACACACCATCCAGGCTAGGGACCCTGGAGCCACACATTAGGACTGGGCCTACCCAATCCATGGGAATTCTGCCCATTCCATTACCAAAATCGTACAAATTAGGAGAACCCTCCAAAGTCCCTGAGGCCATTCCAATAGTATAGGTCGCCCGGGACAAAAAAGGGCAGTCTGACACCAGCTGAGCATCTACCTCCACTCATACCCTAGATGGATGTCCCCAGAGAAGAAGATTGAACCAGACAGGACCCTAGGCCAAAATCGGATCCATTGCTTTGGTTTACAGGCATGTCTCCTCAAAACCCTGGATTCCAATACCAGCATTGGGGTTTTCCTGAGGCACCCATCAGAACCAAACTCATCTCCACAAGGAAACGTGTGCATGGGAGCTATGTCAAAAGCTGAGGAGAATACTTCAGGGTCCCGGTGCCACCGCCCCATTTAAAGGCCCTCATGGACACAAACACTCATTAGACCCATCCTCAGGAAAGTCCATTTCAACTCAGCCACCCCGGTTGCACCCGCAGAGCCATCAAATCTAAACTCTCTTGTCGCTAGGAGACAATTGGAATGCGAGGCGGGCTTCCCAGGCATCCATCTTTGAACGTTGGTCTGGACTCATCCATATGGGATGTCCTGGAGCTGTCCAACAGGTCTCAATTGTCCCGCAGAAGGAATCCTTGGAGGGGGCATCCCACCACTCCCAACGTGGGAAAACCTCCACGCTCTCGAGAATCCGCTCCCTTCATGAAGGGGCCGTCATGAACAGAAAATCCAAGCTGAGCCAACGTCTGATACTCGCTCTGACTTCAGATGCATGAGATATTGCTTCAGATCTTCAGGGGGTACATGCCGTGCCCTCGCCCTGAAACCCAAGTCTAGCTTGTGTTCTCAGACTTCCATCCCCACACTCCTGGCCCCGAAGCCCACAAGTTTGGCCATTCCAGACCATCATTGCAGCACTCTGCCTGCCCTCTAGAAAAAATATATTGCCTAATGAGCTGTCCGGGCACATTAAATGAGAATAAACTTACACGGGTACTCGAAAGTACCCAAATTATATAGTCTAACCTGGGCAGTAATGCACTGTCTGACACAACCTGAGCCGGGACCTCCTGAACAACACCCAGACAGCTGACCGCACACTGAGCACATCATCCCGCCATGGCCTTAGGTCATCATCTCTGCCCTACCTCAGTTTTCAGGATTCAGAACCTAGACTTTAACTCCAATCACTGCCCAGGGGTGACTGTGATGCAGAAATCAGAACTCCTGCTTACCCATGGCAAGAAACCTTGTGGTTGGCATGTTGTCCTACGTTCAGTGTAGGAGAAACCAGTATTAACCCTGAGGTCACGCCCATTCTTGCGTGCAACGAGGGCATAAACACGCATTGTGACCCTCAGTGTGATTCCTGACCTCTAGTAAATCCTATCAGTGGCTGGACCATTAGATGTCATATTGGGCTTGACATGTCCCTAGGCCCCAATTTTTAACCAGATTTCTGGTTGTCCAGTCACCACTCCCCAGGGCTCTACTCTGGAATCCCTCATTTGTGGGTCACCTGAGGTTGAAAAACTAAACAAAACAAATCAACCACAACAACAACGGACTTCTTCCATCCCACAGAATGAACCCAAACTCTTTGGACGGTGCCAAAGCCCCAGAGAGGAAGACTCGTCCATTTCCCATGAAGTCATCCGGAAATTTCACGACCATCAGTGACACGATATCCAGAGACAGAAACATGAGCAAGAGCCTCACACTCGCCCTTTTTTCATATCCCGAAGTGTTCTCCTCATGGTCTGTAGATCAGTACTGCCATACCTATGACCCGAAACATAAGCCGAGTTTGTGTTTTCAGACAACTGTCCAAACAGCCCTGACCTACAAACCCAACAGGCTCAGGCCCCTGGAGCCGAACCTGACGACTGTGCTTGCCCTCTCCAAGGGAATTGTCTGTGCCCATTCCAATGGCCGCAACCCTACTAATAGGATAAACCTCCAAAGTCCCTGAGGCCACCCAATATTTATGGCTTCCCAGGAAAAAACAGGGGCATTCTGGGCCCATCTGCGCACCTACCTGCACTCCTCAGAGGAATGGATTTCAATAACAGCATATGGCAGTTTCTTGACTCACCCATCAGAACAAATCTCATCTACACATGGGAAACTTGCACGATGGAGCTGTGTGAAAGCCTCTCTTTAGGAGAACCCTTCAGGGCCCCAGTGCCACCGCTTCATTCCAAGGTCTCCATAGACACAAAATCATATTAGGACACATCCACGAGAGAGTCCATTTCAACGCAGCCTCCTCGGTTGCTCCCCCAGATCCAGCAGATATAACCTGTCTTGTTGCTTGGAGACAATTGGAATGCGAGGTGGGCTACACTGCCATCCATCCTTAGAACCCTGCTCGGAATCGTTGTCCTGGAGCCAACCAACAGGTCTCAATTGTCCTGCAGAAGAATCTTTGCATTGGGAGCTTCTCACAACTCCCATCGTGGGAAAACACCCATGGCCTTGTGATCCATCCCCCCTTCTGGAAGGGGCTATCACGGACAGAATGTCCAACCTGTGCGATTGTCTGATCTTCGCCCTGACTTCAGATGCACGAGATCTCGATCAGGTCTCACCCAGAACCCTAGGCCTAGCTTGGGTTCTCAGACTTCCGTCTTCACACTACTGGCCCACAAGCCCTCCAGTGTGGCAATCCAGAACGACAATGCAGCACTCGGCCTGTTTTACAGAAAAAAAACATGGCCGTCTGGGGCTAACCAGAAACCCCAAATGAGGATCAACCTGCACGCCATTCGGCTGTACCCCAAATATATAGGCTGACCTGGGCACTAATGCCCTTTCTGAGACAGCCTCAGTCTGGACCTCCTGTCCCCACCCAGAGAGCTGGCCGCACACTGAGCACATCAGACACGCCATGGCCGTAGGTCATCATCTCTTACCTACCAGAGTTTTCAGGCTTCAAAACCTAGACCTTATCTCCAATCACTGCCCCGGGGTGACTATGAGGCAGAAGTCAGAACTCTTCCTTACCCAAGGCAAGAAACCATGTGGTTGGCATGTTGTCCAACGTTCAGTGTAGGAGAAACCAGCATTCACCCTGAGGCCCCGCCCATTCTTGAGTGCTATGAGGGCATAAACACGTATTGTGACCCTCAGTGTGAGTCCTGTCCTCTAGTACGTCCTCTCAGTGTCTGGACCATTAGATGTCATAATGGGCTTGACATGTCCCTAGGCCCCAATTTTTTAACCAGATTTCTGGTTGTCCAGTCGCCATCCCAGGGCTCTACTCTGGAATCCCTCATTTGCTGGGACACCCTGAGGAAAAAAAAAAAAAAAAAAAAAAACAAATCAACAACAACAGAACTACGGACTTCTTCAATCCAATAGAATGAACCCAAACTCTTTGGACGGGGCCAATCCCCCAGAGAGTAAGACTCTCCATTTCCCATGATGTCACCCGGAAATTTCACGACCAAGAGTGACACGATATCCAGAGATAAAAACTTGAGCAAGAGACTCACACTTCCCCTATTTTCATATCCCGAAGAGTTTCTCCTCATGGTCTGTAGATCAGTCCTGCCATACCTATGACCCGAAACATAAGCCGTGTTTGTGTTTTCAGACAACTGTCCAAATAGCCCTGGCCTACACACCCTACAGGCTCAGGCCCCTGGAGCCAAACGTGACGACTGTGCTTGCCCTCTCCAAGGGAATTGTGTGTGCCCATTCCAATGGCCACAACCCAACTAAGAGGATAAACCTCCAAAGTCCCTGAGGCCAACCCAATATTTGTGGCTTCCCAGAAAAACAGGGGCAATCTGGGCCATCTGAGCACCTACCGGCACTCAGACCCGTAGACTGATGTCCCCAGAGGTAAAAAGGAACGAACAGGCCCCTAGGCACATATCCGGTCCATTGCTTTGGTTTCCAGGCATCTCTCCTCAGAGGAATGGATTTCAATAACAGCATATGGCTGTTTCCTGACTCACCCATCAGAACAAATCTCATCTACACATGGGAAACTTGCACGATGGAGCTGTGTGAAAGCCTCTCTTTAGGAGAACCCTTTAAGGCCCCAGGGCCACCGCTTCATTCCAAGGTTTCAATAGACACATAATCATATTAGGATATATCCACGGGAGAGTCCATTTCAACTCAGCCTCCTCGGTTGCTCCACCAGATGCAACAGATCTTACCTGTCTTGTTGCTTGCAGACAATTGGAATGCGAGGTTGGCTACCCAGCCATCCATCCTTAGAACCCTGCTCAGAATCGTTGTCCTGGAGCCAACCAACAAGTCTCAATTATCCTGCAGAAGAATCTTTGCAGTTCGGAGCTTCTCACAACTCCCATCGTGGGAAAACCCCCATGGCCTCTTGATCCACGCCCCCCTTAAAGAAGGGGCCATGAGGTAACGAATGTCCAACCTGAGCGATCGTCTGATCCTCGCCCTACTTCAGATGCACGAGATCTCGATTCAGGTCTCACCCAGAAACCTAGGCCTAGTTTGGGTTCTCAGACTTCCGTCCTCAGACTATTTGCCCACAAGCCCTCCAGTTTGGAAATCGAGAACTACAATGCAGCACTCTGCCTGCCCTCCAGAAGAAAAACATTGCCGTCTGGGGCTACCCAGAAACCCAAATTGAGATTCAACCTGCATGCCATTCGGCTGTACCGCAAATATATAGGCTGACCTGAGCACTAATGCCCTTTCAGAGACAGCCTGAGTCTGGACCTCCTGGCCTCACCCAGACAGTTGGCCGCACACTGAGCTCATATGACCTGCCATGGCCTTAGGTCGTGATCTCTTCTCAATCTCGGTCTTCAGGCTTCAGAACCTAGACATTATCTCCAATCACGGCCCGGGTTTGACAATGATGCAGATATCAGAACTCTTTCCCCATGGCAAGAATCCTTGTGGTTGGCATGTTGTCCAAGGTTCAGTGTAGTTGAAACCAGTGTGGCCCATGAGGCCCCGCCCATGCTTGCGGGCCATATTGGTCACAAACCCACATTGTGACCCCTCAGCCTGAGCCCAGTCCTCAGGAAAGGCCTCTCAGTGGCTGGATGGAGAGACAGCATATTGGGCTTGCCATGCCACTAGCCCCCAATTTTTAACCATAGTTCGGGTTGTCCCTTCACTCTTCCCCAGGGCTCTGCTTTGGAATTCCTCTTTTGGTGGGACCCCTAGGTAACAAACCTAAAAAGAGACCTCCCATCCCACAGATTGACAAAAAACAAATGGTATTGAGCCAAATCCACAGAGAGCAAGATTCGTCCATGGCCCATGAGGCCTCCCCAACATTCCACGGCCATCGCTGTTACAAAATCCAGAGATAAAAGCCTTAGTTCGTGCTTCAGACTCGCTCATTCTTCATATCCTGAAGAGTTCTTCAGATAAGAACCTACACGGCACTCTAAGGCACCCAAAATATATAGTCTAACCTGGGCACAAATGCACTGTCTTACAACCTGAGCCTGGACCTCGTGACCAACACCCAGACAGCTGTCCGCACACTGAGCATATCAGACCCGCCATGGGCTTAGGTCATCATCTCTTCCCTACCTCTGTTATCAGGCTTCAGAACCTAGACCTTATCTCCAATCACTGCCCAGGGGTGACTGTGATGCAGAAATCAGAACTCTTCCTTACGCATGGCAAGAAACCTTGTGGTTGGCATGTTGTCCATCATTCAGTGTAGGAGAAACCGCAATTCACCATGAGACCCCCCCCCATTCTTGAGTGCGACGAGGGCATAAACACGCATTGTGACCCTCAGCGTGAGTCCTGTCCTCTAGTACGTCCTCTCAGTGGCTGGACCACTAGATGTCATAATGGGCTTGACATGTCCCTAGGCCCCAATTTTTAACCAGATTTCTGGTTGTCCAGTCGCCCCTCCCCAGGGCTCTACTGGAATCCCTCATTTGGTGGGACACCTGAGGTTGAAAAACAAAACAAAACAAATCAATAACAACAGAGCAACAAGCTTCTTCCATTCCACAGAATGACCCCAAACTCTTTGGACGGGGCCAAACCCCCAGAGAATAAGACTCGTCCATTTCCCATGAAGTCACCCGGAAATTTCACGACCATGAGTGACACGATATCCAGAGACAAAAACTTGAGCATAGCCTCACACTAGCCCTTTTTTCATATCCCGAAGAGTTCTCCTCATGGTCTGTAGATCAGTCCTGCCATACCTATGACCCGAAACAGAAGCCGAGTTTGTGTTTTCAGACAACTGTCCAAACAGCCCTGGCCAACACACACTACAGGCTCAGGTCCCTGGAGCCAAACCTGACGACAGTGCTTTCCCTCTCCAAGGGAATTGTATGTGCCCACTCCAAAGGCCACAACCCTACTAATAGGATAAAACTCCAAAGTCCCTGAGGCCATCCCAATATATTTGGCTTCCCAGGACAAATGGGGCAATCTGGGCCCATCTGAGCACCTACCGGCACTCACACCCGTAGACTGATATCCCCAGAGGTAAAAAGGAACGAACAGCGCCTAGGCACCTATCGGAACCATTGCTTTTGTTTCCAGGCATCTCTCCTCAGAGGCCTGCATTTAAATAACAGCATATGGCTGTTTCTTGACTCACCCATCAGAACAAATCTCATCTACACATGGGAAACTTGCACGATGGAGCTATGTGAAATCTTCTCTTTAGGAGAACCCTTCAGGGCCCCAGTGCCACCGCTTCATTCCAAGGTCTCCATAGACACAAAATCATATTAGGACACATCCACAGGAGAGTCCATTTCAACTCAGCCTCCTCGGGTGCTCCCCCAGATCCAACAGATCTAAATTGTCTTGTTGCTTGGAGACAATTGGAATGCGAGGTGGGCTACCCAGCCATCCATCCTTAGAACCCTGCTCAGAATCGTTGTCCTTTTGCCAACCAACAGGTCTCAATTTTCCTGCAGAAGAATCTTTGCAGTAGGGAGCTTCTCACAACTCCCATCGTGGGAAAACCTTATCTCCAATCACGGCCCGGTTTTGAAAAATGATGCAGCAATCAGATCCAACAGATCTAACCTGTCTTGTTTCTTGGAGACAATTGGAATGCGAGGTGGGCTACCCAGCCATCCATCCTTAGAACCCTGCTCAGAATCGTTCTCCTGGACCCAACCAACAGGTCTCAATTATCCTGCAGAAGAATCTTTGCAGTTGGGAGCTTCTCCCAACTCTCATCATGGGAAAAACCCCATGGCCTCGTGATCCACGCCCCCCTTCAAGAAGGGGCCATCAGGGACAGAATGTCCAACCTGAGCGATCGTCTGATCCTCACCCTGACTTCAGATGCCCGAGATCTCGATTCAGGTCTGTAGA
Source organism: Mustela putorius furo (assembly GCF_011764305.1). Taxonomy (NCBI): domain Eukaryota; kingdom Metazoa; phylum Chordata; class Mammalia; order Carnivora; family Mustelidae; genus Mustela; species Mustela putorius. The sequence continues at coordinate 40,486 of NW_025421610.1, forward strand.
TTGTGCCTGCCATATCCTCACCCAGAAACCGAGGCCTACCTTGGGTTCCTAGACTTCCGTCCTCAGACTACTGGCCAACAAGCCCTCCAGTTTGGCAATCCAGATCTACAATGCGGCACTCTGCATGCCCTCCAGAAGAAAAACATTGCCCTCTGGGGCTACCCAGAAACCCCAAATGAGGAACAACGGGGCACGCATTTCGGCTGTACCCCAAATATATAGGCTGACCTGGGCACTAATGCCCTTTCTGACACAGCTTGATCCTGAACCTCCTGGCCCCACACAGACAGCTGGCCGCACACTGAGCACATCGGACGTGTCATTATCTTAGGTCATCATCTCTTGTCAACCTCGGTTTTCAGGCTTCAGAACCTAGACCTTATCTCCAATCACGGCCCGGGTTTGAAAATGAGGCAGAAATCAGAACTCTTTCGCCATGGCAAGAAACCTTGTGGTTGGCATGTTTGCACAAGGTTCCGTGTACTTGAAACCAGTGTGGCTCATGAGGCCCCGCCCATGCTTGTGGGCCACATTGGTCACAAACACACATTGTGAACATCAGCCTGAGCCCAGTCCTCAGGTAAGGCCTCTCAGTGGCTGGATGGACAGTCAGCATATTGGGCTTGCCATGCCCCTAGGCCCCAATTTTTAACCATAGTTCGTGTTGTCCCTTCACTCTTCCCCAGGGCTCTGCTTTGGAATTCCTCTTTTGGTGGGACACCTGAGGTAACAAACCTGAAAGGGGTCCTGCCATCCCACAGATTGACGGAAAACAATTGGGATGGGGCCAAGTCCACAGAGAGCAAGATTCATCCATCAACATGAAGCCTCCCCAACATTCCACGGCCATCGCTGATACAAAATCGAGAGACAAAAGCCTGAGCATGCGCCTCAGACTCGCTCATTCTTCATATCCTGAAGAGTTCTTCAGATCAGAACCTACACGGCACTCGAATGCACCCAAAATATATAGTCTAACCTGGGCACTAATGCACTGTCTGACAACCTGAGCCCGGACCACGTGACCAACACCCAGACAGCTGACCCTACACTGAGCACATCAGACCCGCCATGGCCTTAGGTCATCATCTCTTCCCTCCCTCAGTTTTCAGGCTTCAGAACCTAGACCTTAACTCCAATCACTGCACAGGGGTGACTGTGATGCAGAAATCAGAATTCTTCCTTACCCATGGCAAGAAACCTTCTGGTGGGCATGTTGTCCGACGTTCAGTGTAGGAGAAACCAGAATTCACCAAGAGGCCCCGCCCATTCTTGAGTGCGACGAGGGCATAAACACGCATTGTGACCCTCAGCGTGAGTCCTCTCCTCTTGTACGTCCTCTCAGTGGCTGGACCATTAGATGTCATAATGGGCTTGACATGTCCCTACGCCCCAATTATTAACCAGGTTTCTGGTTGTCCAGTCGCCCCGCCCAGGGCTATACTCTCTGGAATCCCTCATTTGGTGGGACACCTGAGGTTGAAAAACAAAACAAAACAAATCAACAACAACAGAACAACGGACTTCTTCCATCCCACAGAATGACCCCAAACTCTTTGGACGGGGCCAAACCCCCAGAGAGTAAGACTCGTACATTTCCAATGAAGTCACCCGGAAATTTCACGACCATGAGTGACACGATATCCAGAGACAAAACCTTAAACAGAGCCTCACACTCGCCCTTTTTTCATATCCCGAAGAGTTCTCCTCATGGTCTGTAGATCAGTCCTGCCATACCTATGACCCTAAACATAAGCAGAGTTTTGTGTTTTCAGACAACTGTCCAAACAGCCCTGGCCTACACACCCTAGAGGCTCAGGCCGCTAGAGCCAAACCTGAGGACTGTGCTTGCCCACTCCAAGGGAACTGTGTGTGCCCATTCTAATGGCCACAACCCTACTAATAGGATAAACCACCAAAGTCCCTGAGGCCATCCCAATATTTGTGGCTTCCCAGGACAAACAGGGGCAATCTGGGTCCATCTTAGCAGCTACCGGCACTCAGACCCGTAGACTGATATCTACAGAGGTAAAAAGGAAAAAAAAAACAGGCCCCTTTGCACCTATCAGATCCATTGCTTTGTTTCCAGGCATCTCTCCTCAGAGGCCTGCATTTCTATAACAGCATATGGCTGTTTCTTGACTCACCCATCAGAACAAATCTCATCTACACATGGGAAACTTGCACGATGGAGCTGTGTGAAAGCCTCTCTTTAGGAGAACCCTTCAGGGCCCCAGTGCCAACGCTTCATTCCAAGGTCTCCATAGACACAAAAACATATTAGGACACATCCACGGGAGGTCCATTTCAACTCAGCCTCCTCGGTTGCTCCCCCAGATCCAGCAGATATAACCTGTCTTGTTGCTTGGAGACAATTGGAATGCGAGGTGGGCACACTGCCATCCATCCTTAGAACCCTGCTCGGAATCGTTGTCCTGGAGCCAACCAACAGGTCTCAATTGTCCTGCAGAAGAATCTTTGCAGTTGGGAGCTTCTCACAACTCCCATCGTGGGAAAACCCGCATGGCCTCGTGATCCACGCCCCCCTTCAAGAAGGGGCCATCAGGGACAGAATGTCCAACCTGAGCCATGTGTGATCTTCGCCCTGACTTCAGATGCTCGAGATCTAGATTCAGGACTCACCCAGAAACCTAGGCCTAGCTTGGGTCAGTCTTCCGTCCTCAGACTACTGGCCCACAAGCCCTCCAGTTTGGCAATCCAGAACTACAATGCAGCACTCTGCCTGCCCTCCAGAGAAAAACATTGCCCTCTGGGGCTAACCAGAAACCCCAAATGAGGATCAACCTGCACGCCATTCGGTTGTACCCCAAATATATAGGCTGTCCTGTGCACTAATGCCCTTTCTAGGACAGCCTGAGTCTGGACCTCCTGGACCCACTCAGACAGCTGGCCGCACACCGAGTTCATCGGACCCGCCATGGCCTTAGGTCGTCATTCTTCTAAAACTCAGTTTTCAGGCTTCAGAACCTAGACCTTATCTCCAATCAGGGCCCGGGTTTGAAAATGATGCAGAAATCAGAACTCTTTCCCCATGGCAAGAAACCTTGTGGTTGGCATGTTGTCCAAGGTTCAGTGTACTTGAAACCAGTGTGGCCCATGAGGCCCCGCCCATGCTTGCGGGCCACATTGGTCACAAACACACATTGTGACCCTCAGCCTGAGCCCAGCCTCAGGTAAGGCCTCTCAGGGGGCTGGATGGAGAGACAGCATATTGGGCTTGCCATGCCCCTAGGCCCCAATTTTTAACCGTAGTTCGGGTTGTCCCTTCACTCTTCCCCAGGGCTCTGCTTTGGAATTCCTCTATTGGTGGGACACCTGAGGTAACAAACCTGAAAGGAGTCCTCCTATCCCACAGATTGACGAAAAACAATTGGGATCGGGCCATATCCACAGAGTGCAAGATTCGTACATGGCCCATGAGGCCTCCCCAACATTCCATGGCCATCGCTGATACAAAATCCAGAGACAAAAGCCTGAGCACGCACCTCAGACTCGCTCATTCTTCATATCCTGAAGAGTTCTTCAGATAAGTACCTACACGGCTTTCGAAGGCACCCAAAATATATAGTCTAACCTGGGCACTAATACACTGTCTGACAACCTGAGCCCGGACCTCGTGACCAACACCCAGACAGCTGACCGCACACTGAGCACATCAGACCCGCCATGGCCTTAGGTCATCATCTCTTCCCTACTTCAGTTTTCAGGCTTCAGAACCTAGACCTTATCTCCAATCACTGCCCAGCGGTGACTGTGATGAGGAAATCAGAACTCTTCCTTACCCATGGCAAGAAACCTTGTGGTTGGCATGTTGTCCAACGTTCAGTGTAGGAGAAACCAGTATTCACCCTGAGGCCCCGCCCATAGTTGAGTGCTACGAGGGCATAAAAACACACACTGTGACCCTAGCGTGAGTCCTGTCCTCTAGTACGTCCTCTCAGTGGCTGGACCATTATGTGTCATAATGGGCTAGACATGTCCCACAGAATGACCCACTCTCTTTGAACGGGGCCAAACACCCAGAGAGTAAGACTCGTCCATTTCCCATGAAGTCACCCGGAAATTTCACGACCATGAGTGACACGATATCCAGAGACAAAAACTTGAGCAAGAGCCTCACACTCGCCCTTTTTTCATATCCCGAAGAATTCTCCTCATCGTCTAGAGATCAGTCGTCCCATACCTATGACCCGAAACATAAGCCGAGTTTGTGTTTTCAGACAACTGTCCAAACAACCCTGGCCTACACACCCTACAGGCTCAGACCCTGGAGCCCAACCTGACGACTGTGCTTGCCCTCTCCAAGGGAATTGTATGTGCCCATTCCAATGGCCACAATCCTACTAAGAGGATAAACCTCCAAAGTCCCTGAGGCCATCCCAATATTTGTGGCGTCCCAGGAGAAACAGGGGCAATCTGGGCCCATCTGAGCACCTACCGGCACTCAGACCCGTAGACTGATGTCCAAGAGGTAAAAAGGAACGAACAGGCCCCTAGGCACCTATCGGATCCATTGGTTTGGCCTCCAGGCATCTCTCCTCAGAGGCCTGAATTTCAATAACAGCATATGGCTGTTTCTTGACTCACCCATCAGAACAAATCTCATCTACACATGGGAAACTTGCACGATGGAGCTGTGTGAAAGCCTCTCTTTAGGAGAACCCTTCAGGGCCCCAGTGCTTCCGCTTCATTCCAAGGTCTCCATAGACACAAAATCATATTAGGACACATCCAAGGGAGAGTCCATTTCAACTGAGCCTCCTCGGTTGCTCCGCTGATCCAGCAGATCTACATGTCTTGTTGCTTGGAGACAATTGGAATGCGACGTGGGCTACCCAGCCATCCATCCTTAGAACCCAGCTTGGAATAGTTGTCCTGGAGCCAACCAACAGGTCTCAATTGTCCTGCAGAAGAATCTTTGCAATTCGGAGCTTCTCACAACTCCTACCGTGGGAAAACCGTCATGGCCTCGTGATCCACCTCCCTTCAAGAAGGGGCCATCAGGGACAGAATGTCCAACCTGAGCGTTCGTCCGATCCTCGCCCTGACTTCAGATGCACGAGATCTGGATTCAGGTCAGCAGATTGTGCCTGCCATATCCTCACCCAGAATCCTAGGCCTAGCTTGGGTTCTCAGACTTCCGTCCTCAGACTACTGACCCACAAGCCCTCCAATTTGGAAATCCAGACTACAATGCAGCACTCTGCCTGCCCTCCAGAAGAAAACATTGCCCTCTGGGGATACTCAGAAACCCCAAATAAGGATCAACCTACACGCCATTCGGCTGCACCACAAATATATAGGCTGACCTGGGCACTAATGCCCTTTCTGACACATCCTGTGCCTGGACCTCCTGGCCCCACCCTGACAGCTGGCTGCACACTGAGCACATCGGACCCGCCATGGCCTTAGGTCGTCATCTCTTCTCAACCTCGGTTTTCAGGCTTCAGAACCTAGACCTTATCTCCAATCACGGCCCAGGTTTGAAAATGATACAGAAATCAGAACTCTTTTCCCATGGCAAGAAACCTTGTGGTTGCCATGTAGTCCAAGGTTCAGTGTCGTTGAAACCAGTATGGCCCATGAGGCCCCGCCCATGCTTGCGTGCCATATTGGTCACAAACACACATTGTGACCCTCAGACTAGGCCCAGTCCTCAGGTGAGGCCTCTCAGTGGCTGGATGGAGAGACAGGATATTAGGCTTGCCATGCCCCGAGGCCCCAATTTTTAACCGTAGTTCGGGTTGTGTCTTCACTCTTCCCCAGGGCTCTGCTTTGGAATTCCTCTTTTGGGGGGACACCTGAGGTAACAAACATGAAAGGAGTCCTCCCCTCCCACAGATTGACGAAAAACAATTGGGATCGGGCCAAATCCACAGAGAGCAAGATTCTTCCATGGCCCATGATGCCTCCCCCCAACATTCCACGGCCATCGCTGATACAAAATCCAGAGACAAAAGCCTGAGCACGCGCCTCAGACTCCCTCAAACTACATATCCTGAAGAGTTCTTCAGATAAGAACCTACACGACACTAATGTACCCAAAATATATAGTCTAACGTGGGCACTAATGCACTGTCTGACAACCTGAGCCCGGACCTCGTGACCAAAACCCAGACAGCTGACCGCACACTGAGCACATCAGACCCGCCATGGCCTTAGGTCATCATCTATTCCCTACCTCAGTTTTCAGGCTTCAGAACCTAGACCTTAACTCCAATCACTGCCCAGGGGTGACTGTGATGTAGAAATCAGAACTCTTCCTTACCCATGGCAAGAAACCTTGTGGTTGGCATGTTGTCCAAAGTTCAGTGTAGGAAAAAGCAGCATTCACCCTGAGGCCCCGCCCATTCTTGAGTGCGACGAGGGCATAAACACGCATTGTGACCCTCAGCGTGAGTCCTGTCCTCTAGTACGTCCTCTCATTGGCTGGACCATTAGATTTCATAATGGGCTAGACATGTCCCTAGGCCCCAATTTTTAACCAGATTTCTGGTGGTCCATTCGCCCCTCCCCAGGGCTCTACTCTGGAATCCCTCATTCGGTGGGACACCTGAGGTTGAAAAACAAAACAAAAGAAATCAACAACAACAGAACAACGGACTTCTTCCATCCCACAGAATGACCCCAAACTCTTTGGACGGGGCCAAACCCCCAGAGAGTAACTTCGTCCATTTCCCATGAAGTCAACCGGAAATTTCACGACCATGAGTGACACGATATCCAGAGACAAAAACTTGAGCAAGAGCCTCACACTCACCCTTTTTTCATATCCCGTAGAGTTCTCCTCATGGTCTGTAGATCAGTCCTGCCATCCCTATGACCCGAAACATATGCGGAGTTTGTGTTTTCAGACAACTATCCAAACAGCTCTGGCCTACACCCCCTACAGGCTAAGGCCCCTGGACCAAACCTGACGACTGTGCTTGCCCTCTCCAAGGAATTGTACGTGCCCTTTCCAATGGCCACAACCCTACTAAGAGGATAAACCTCCAGGTCCCTGAGGCCATCCCAATATTTGTGGCTTCCCAGGACAAACAGGGGCAATCAGGGCCCATCTGAGCGCCTACCGGCACTCAGACCCGTAGATTGATGTCCCCAGAGGTAAAAAGGAACGAACAGGCCCCTAGGCACCTATCGGATCCATTGCTTTGGTTTCTAGGGATCTCTCCTCAGAGGCCTGGATTTCAATAACAGCATATGGCTGTTTCTTGACACTCCAATCAGAACAAATCTCATCTACACATGGGAATTTGCACGAAGGTGCTGTGAGAAACCCTCTCATTAGGGGGACCCTTCAAGGCCCCAGTGCCACTGCTTCATTACAAAGTCTCCATAGACACAAAATCATACTTGGACACATCCACGGAGGAGTCCATTTCAACTCAGCCTCCTCGGTTGCTCCCCCAGTTCAGGCAGATCTAACCTGTCTTGTTGCTTGGAGAAAATTGGAATGCGAGGTGGCCTACTTAGGCATCCATCCTTAGAACCCCGCTCGGAATCGTTGTCCTGGAGTCACCAACAGGTCTCAATTGTCCTGCAGAAGAATCTTTGCAGTTGGGAGCTTCTCACAACTCCCATCGTGGGAAAACCCCCATGGCCTCGTGATCTATCCCCCCTTCAAGAAGGGGCCATCAGGGACAGAATTTCCAACCTGAGGGATCGTCTGATCCTCGCCCTGACTTCAGATGCACGAGATCTTGATTCAGGCCTGTAGATTGTGCCTGCCATCCTCACCCAGAATCCTAGGCCTCTCTTGGTTTCTCAGACTTCCGTCCTCAGACTACTGGCCCACAAGCCCTCCAGTTTGGCAATCCAGAACTACAACAATGCAGCACTCAGCCTGTCCTCCAGAAGAATAACATTGCCCTCTGGGGCTACCCAGAAACCACAAATGAGGATGAACCTGCACGCCATTCGGCTGTACCCCAAATATATAGGCACCTGGGCACTAATGCCCTTTCTGACACAGCTGAGCCTGGACCTCCTGGTCCCACCCAGACAGCTGGCCGCACACTGAGCACATCGGACCCGCCATGGCCTTAGGTCGTCATCTCTTCTCAACCTCGGTTTTCAGACTTCAGAACCTAGACCTTATCTCCAATCACGGCCCAGGTTTGAAAATGATGCAGAAATCAGAACTCTTTCCCCATGGCAAGAAAACTTCTGGTTGGCATGTTGTCCAAGGCTCAATGTAGTTGAAACCAGTGTGGCCCATGAGGCCTCGCCCATGCTTGCGGGCCACATTGGTCACAAACAAACATTGTGACCCTCAGCCTGAGTCCAATCCTCAGGTAAGGCCTCTCAGTGGCTGGATGGAGAGACAGCATATTGGGCTTGCCATGCCCCTAGGCCCAAATTTTTAACCATAGGTCGGGTTGTCCCTTCACTCTTCCCCAGGGCTCTGCTTTGGAATTCCTCTTTTGGTGGGACACCTGAGTTAACAAACCTGAAAGGAGTCCTCCCATCCCACAGATTGACGAAAAAACAATTGGGATCGGTCCAAATCCACAGAGAGCAAGATTCGTCCATGGCCCATGAGGCCTCCCCAATATTCCACGTCCATCGCTGATACAAAATCCAGAGACAAAAGCCTGAGCACGCGCCTCAGACTAGCTCATTCTTCATATCCTGAAGAGTTCTTCAGATAAGAAGCTACACTGCACTCGAATGCACCAAAAATATATACTATAACCTGGGCACTAATGCACTGTCTGAGAACCTGAGCCCGGACCTGGTGACCAACACCCAGAGAGCTGACTGCACACTGAGCACAACAGACCCGCCATGGCCTTAGGTCATCATATCTACCCTACCTCAGTTTTCAGGCTTCAGAACCTAGACCTTATCTCCAATCACTGCCCAGGGGTGACTGTGATGCAGAAATCAGAACTCCCATGATGGCCCCTTCTTGAAGGGGGGGGTGGAACACGAGGCCATGGGTGTTTTTTTCCACGATGGGAGTGTGAGAAGCTCCCAACTGCAAAGATTCTTCTGCAGATCAATTGAGACCTGTTGTTTGGCTCCAGGACAACAATTCCGAGCAGGGTTCTAAGGATGGATGGCTGGGTAGCCCACCTCGCATTCCAATTGTCTCCATGCAGCAAGACAGGTTAGATCTGCTGGATCTGGGGGAGCAACCGAGGAGGCTGATTTTAATGGACTCTCCCATGGATGTGTCCTAATATGATTTTGTGTCTATGGAGACCTTGGAATGAAGCGGTGGCACTGGGTCCCTGAAGGGTTCTCCTAAAGAGAGGCTTACACACAGCTGCATTGTGCAAGTTTACCATGTGTAGATGAGATTTGTACTGATGGGTGAGTGAAGAAACAGCCATATGCTGTTATTGAATTCCAGGCCTCTGAGAAGAGATGCCTCGAAACCAAAGCACTGGATCCGTTAGCTGCCTAGGGGCCTGTTCGTTCCTTTTTTACCTCTGGGGACATCAGTCTACGGGTCTGAGTGCCGGTAGGTGCTCAGATGGGCCCAGATTGCCCCTGTTTGTCCTGGGAAGCCCCAAATTGGGATGGCCTCAGGGCCTTTTGAGGTTTATACCATTAATAGGGTTGTGGCCATTGGAATGGGCACAAACAATTCCCTTGGAGAGGGCAAGCACAGTCGTCAGGATTGGTTCCAGGGGACTGAGCCTGTAGGGTGTGTAGGCCAGGGCTGTTTGGACAGTTGTTGAAAACACAAACTCGGCTTATGTTTCACGTCATAGGTTTGGCAGGACTGATCTACAGACTATGAGGAGAACTCTTCGGGATATGAAAAAAGGTCGTTTGTGAGGCTCTTGATCAAGATTCTGACTCTGGATATCATGTCACTCATGGTCGTGAAATTTCCGGGTGACTTCATGGTAAATGGAGGAGTCTTACTCTCTGGGGATTTGGCACCGTCCAAAGAGTTTGGGGTCATTCTGTGGGATGGAAGAAGTCCGTTGTTCTGTTGCTGTTGATTTGTTTTGTTTTGTTTTATAAACTCAGGTGTCCCACCAAATGAGGGATTCCAGAGTAGAGCCCTGGGGAGGGGGGACAGGACAACCAGAAATCTGGTTAAAAATTGGGGCCTAGGGACATGTCAAGCCCATTATGACATCTAATGTTCCAGCCACTGAGAGGATGTACTAGAGGACAGGACTCACGCTGAGGGTCACAATGCGTGTTTATGCCCTCGTCTCACTCAAGAATGGGCAGGGCCTCAGGGTGAATGCTGGTTTCTCCTATACTGAACGTTGGACAACATGCCAACCACAAGGTTTCTTGCCATGGGGAAAGAGTTCTGATTTCTGCATCATTTTCAAACCCGGGCCGTGATTGGAGATAAGGTCTAGGTTCTGAAGCCTGAAAACACAGGTTGAGAAGAGATGACGTCCTAAGGCCATGGCGGGTCCGATGTGAGCAGTGTGCGGCCAGCTGTCTGGGTGGGGCCAGGAGGTCTAGGCTCAGGCTGTGTCAGAAAGGGCATTAGTGCCCAGGTCAGCCTATATATTTGGGGTACAGCTGAATGGCGTGCAGGTTGATCCTCATTTGGGGTTTCTGGGTAGCCCCAAAGGGCATTGTTTTTCTTCTGGAGGGTTAGGCAGAGTGCTGCATTGTAGTCTGGATTGCCGAACTGAAGGGCTTGTGGGCCAGTAGTCTGAGGACGGAATCTGAGAACGCATGCTAGGCCTAGATTTCTGGGTGAGGATATGGCAGGCACAATCTACAGACCTGAATCGAGATCTCGTGCGTCTAAAGACAGGGCGAGGATCAGACGATCGCTCAGGTTGGACATTCTGTTCCTGATGGCCCCTTCTTGAAGGGGGGTGAATCACGAGGCCATGGGGGTTTTCCCACAATGGGAGTTGTGAGAAGCTCCCAACTGCAAAGATTCTTCTGCAGGACAATTGTGACCTGTTGTTTGGCTCCAGGACAACGATTCCGAGCAGGGTTCTAAGGATGGATGTCTGGGTGCCCACCTCGCATTCCAATTGTCTCCAAGCAACAAGACAGGTTAGATCTGCTGGATCTGGGGGAGCAACAGAGGAGGCTGAGTTGAAATGGACGCGCCGGTGGAGGTGTCCTAATATGATTTTGCGTCTACTGAGACCTTGGAATGAAGCGGTGGCACTGGGGCCATATAGGGTTCTCCTAAAGAGAGGCTTTCACACAGCACCATCGTGCAAGTTTCCCATGTGTAGATGAGATTTGTTCTGATGGGTGAGTCAAGAGACAGCCATATGCTGTTATTGAAATCCAGGCCTCTGAGGAGAGATGCCAGGGCCAAACCAATGGATCCGATGGGTGCCTAGGGGCCTGTTCGTTCCTTTTTACCTCTGGGGACATCAGTCTACGGGTCTGAGTGCCGGTAGGTGCTCAGATGAGCCCAGATTGCCCATGTTTGTCCTGGGAAGCCAAAATATTGGGATGGCCTCAGGGAATTTGGAGGTTTATCCTATTAGTAGGGTTGTGGCCATTGGAATGGGCACACACAATTCCCTTGGAGAGGGCAAGCACAGTCGTCAGTTTTTTGTCTCCAGGGGCCTGAGCCTGTAGGGTGTGTAGGCCACGGCTGTTTGGACAGTTGTCTGAAAACACAAACTCGGCTTATGTTTCGGGTCATAGGTATGGCAGGACTGATCTACAGACAGGAGGAGAACTCTTCGGGAAATGAAAAAAGGGCGAGTGTGAGGCTCTTGCTCAAGTTTTTGTCGCTGGATATCGTGTCACTCATGGTTGTGAAAGTTCCGGATGACTTCATGGGAAATGGACGAGTCTTATTCTCTGGGGGTTTGGCCCCGTCCAAAGAGTTTGGGTTCATTCTGTGGGATGGAAGAAGTCCGTTGTTCTGTTGTGTTGATTTGTTTTGTTTTGTTTTTCAACCTCAAGTGTCCCCCCAAATGAGGGATTCCAGAGTAGAGCCCTGGGGAGTTGTGACTGGACAACCAGAAATCTGGTTAAAAATTGGGGCCTAGGGACATGTCAAGCCCATTATGACATCTAATGGTCCAGCCACTGAGAGGATTTACTAGAGGTCAGGAATCACGCTGAGGGTCACAATGCGTGTTTATGCCCTCATTGCACTCAAGAATGGGCGTGACCTCAGGGTGAATACTGGTTTCTCCTACACTGAACGTAGGACAACATGCCAACCACAAGGTTTCTTGCCATGGGTAAGCAGGAGTTCTGATTTCTGCATCACAGTCACCCCTGGGCAGTGATTGGAGATAAGGTCTAGGTTCTGAAGCCTGAAAAATGAGGTAGGGCAGAGATGATGACCTAAGGCCATGGCGGGTCTCATGTCTTCAGTGTGCGGTCAGCTGTCTGGGTGTTGCTCAGGAGGTCCCGGCTCAGGTTGTGTCAGACAGTGCATTACTGCCCAGGTTAGACTATATAATTTGGGTACTTTCGAGTACCGTGTTGGTATATTCTCATTTAATGTCCAGGACAGCTCATTAGGCAATATATTTTTTCTAGAGGGCAGGCAGAGTGCTGCAATGATGGACCGGAATTGCCAAACTTGTGGGCTTCGGGGCCAGGAGTGTGAGGATGGAAGTCTGAGAACTCAAGCTAGACTTGGGTTTCCGGGCGAGGGCACGGCAGGTACCCCCTGAAGATCTGAAGCAATATCTCATGCTTCTGAAGTCAGAGCGAGGATCAGACATTGGCTCAGCTTGGATTTTCTGTTCATGACGGCCCCTTCATGAAGGGAGCGGATTCTCCAGAGTGTGGAGGTTTTCCCACGTTGGGAGTGGTGGGATGCCCCCTCCAAGGATTCCTTCTGCGGGACAATTGAGACCTGTTGGACAGCTCCAGGACATCCCATATGGATGAGTCCAGACCAACGTTCGAGGATGGATGCCTGGGAAGCCCGCCTCGCATTCCAATTGTCTCCTAGCAACAAGAGAGTTTAGATCTGATGGCTCTGCGGGTGCAACCGGGGTGGCTGAGTTGAAATGGACTTTCCTGAGGATGGGTCTAATGAGTGTTTGTGTCCATGAGGGCCTTTAAATGGGGCGGTGGCACCGGGACCCTGAAGTATTCTCCTCAGCATTTGACATAGCTCCCATGCACACGTTTCCTTATGGAGACGAGGTTTGTTCTGATGGGTGCCTCAGGAAAACCCCAATGCTGGTATTGGAAACTAGTGTTTTGAGGAGACATGCCTGTAAACCAAAGCAATGGATCTGATTTTGGCCTAGGGTCCTTTCTGGTTCAATCTTCTTCTCTGCGGAAATCATTCTAGGGTATGAGTAGAGGTAGATGCACAGCTGGTGTCAGACTGACCTTTTTTGTCCCGGGATGGCCTCAGGGACTTTGGAGGGTTCTCCTAATTTGTACGATTTTGGACAATGGAATGGGCAGAATTCCCAGGGATTGGGTAGGCACAGTCCTAATGTGTGGCTCCAGGGTCCCCAGCCTGGATGGTGTGTGGCCCAGGACTTTGAGGACAGAAGTCTGAAAACACAAACTCAGCTTATGTTTGGGGACGAAGGTATGGCAGGCCCGATCTACAAACCATGAGAAGACATCTTTAGGATATGAAGATAGTGCGAGTCTGAGACGCTTGCTCAGGCTTTTGTCTCTGGATTTTGTATCAGCGATGGCCGTGGAATGTCGAGGAGGCCTCATGGGCCATGGACGAATCTTGCTCTCTGTGGATTAGCCCGATCCCAATTGTTTTTCGTCAATCTGTTGGATGGAGTACTCCTTTCAGGGTTGTTACCTCAGGTGTCCCACCAAAAGCGGAATTCCAAAGTAGAGCCCTGGGGAAGAGTGAAGGGATAACCCGAACTATGGTTAAAAATTGGGGCCTAGGGGCATGGCAAGCTCAATATGCTGTCTCTTCATCCAGCCACTGAGAGGCCTTACCTGAGGACTGGGCTAAGGCTGAGGGTCACAATGTGAGTTTTCCACCTATGTGGCCCACGAGCAATGGTGGGGTCTCATCGGACACACAGGTTTCCAGGCAATGGCTGGACCGATGTGTTCAGTGAGCGGCCAGCTGTATGGGTGAGCCAGGAGGTCTAGGCTCAGCCTCTGTCAGAAAGGGCATTATTGCCCAGGTCAGACTATATATTTTGGGTACAGCCAAGTGGCGTGCAGGTTGATCTTCATTTGGTGAATCTGGGTAGCCCCAGGAGGCAATGTTTTTCTTTTGGAGGGCAGGCAGAGTGCTGCATTATAATTGTGGATTGCCAAACTGGAGGGCTTATGGGCATTTGTCTGAGGATGGAAGTCTGAAGACACAAGCTAGGCTTACGTTTCTGGTGAGGACATGGCAGGCACAATCTACAGACCTGAACCGAGATCTCGTGCATCTGAAGTCAGGGTGAGGATCAGACGATCACTCAGGTTGACCTTATGTCCCTGAGGGCCCCTTCATGAGGGGGGGGTATCACGAGGCCATTGCTGTTTTCTAACGATGGGAGTTGTGAGAAGCTCCCAACTTCAAAGATTCTTCTGCAGGACAAATGAGACCTATTGGTTAGCTCCATGCCAACGATTCTGAGCAGGGTTTTAAGGATGGATGGCGGGGTTGGCCACCTCGCATTCCAATTGTCTCCTAGCAACAAGACAAATTAGATCTGCTGGATCTCGCGGAGGAACCGAATACACTCAGTTGAAATGGACTCTCCTGTGGATGGGTCCTAATGTGTTTTTGTGTCTGTGGAGACCTTGGAATGAAGCGGTGGCACTGGGCCCATGAAGGGTTCTCCTAAAAAGAGGCTTTGACACAGCTCCCACGTACAAGTTTCCCATGTGTAGATGAGATTTGTACTGAAGTGTGAGTCAAGAAACAGCCATATGCTGGTATTGAAATCCAGGCCTCTGAGGAGAGATGCCTGGAAACCAAAGCAATGGATCCGAATAGTGCCTAGGGGCCTGTTCGTTCCTTTTTACCTCTGGGGACACCAGTCTACGGGTCTGAGTGCGGGTAGGTTTCGGATGGGCTCAGATTACTCCTGTTTGTCCTGGGAAGCCACCACTATTGGGATGGCCTCAGGGACTTTGTAGGTTTATCCTATTAGTAGGGTTGTGGCCATTGGAATGGCACACAGAATTCCCTTGGAGAGGGCAAGTACAGTCCTCAGATTGGCTCCAGGGGCTTGAACCAGTAGGGGGGGTTTTGGCCAGGGGCTGTTTGGACAGTTGTCTGAAAACACAAACTCGGCTTATGTTTCGGGTCATAGGTATGGCAGGACGGATCTACAGACCTTGAGGAGAACTCTTCAGGATATGAAAAAAGGGCGAGTGTGAGGCTCTTGCTCAAGTTTTTGTCTCTGGATATCGTGTCAATCATGGTCGTGAAATTTCCGGGTGACTTCATGGGAAATGGATGAGTCTTATTCTCTGGGGTTTGGCCTTGTCCAAAGAGTTTGAGGTCATTCTGTGGGATGGAAGAAGTCCGTTTTTGTTGTTGTTGTTGTTTTGTTTTGTTTTGTTTTGTTTTTTAACCTCAGGTATCCTACCAAATGAGGGATTCCAGAGTAAAGCCCTGGGGAGGGGCGACTGGACAACCAGAAATCTGGTTAAAATTGGGGCCTAGGGACATGTCAAGCCCATTATGACATCTAATGGTCCAGCCACTGTGAGGACTTACTAGAGGACAGGACTCACGCTGAGTGTCACAATGCGTGTTTATGTTCTCGTCGCACTCAAGAATGGGCGGGGCCTCAGGGTGAATGCTGGTTTCTCCTACACTGATCGTTGGACAACTTTCCAACCACAAGGCTTCTTGCCTTGGGTAAGGAGGAGTTCTGATTTCTGCATCACATTCAACCCTTGTCAGGGCTTGGAGTTAAGGTCTAAGTTCTGAAGCCTGAATAGTTAGGTTGGGAAGAGATAACGAGCTAAGACCATGGCAGGTGTGATGTTCTCAGTGTGCGGTCAGCTGTCTCGGTTTTGGTCAGGAGGTCCGGGCTCACTCTGTATCAGACAGTGTATTAGTGGCCAGGTTAGACTATCTAATTTGGGTACAATCGAGTGCCGTGTATGTCTATCCTCATTTGGGTTATGTGAGAAACTCCATAGGTCAAAGTTTTTCTTCTGGAAGGCAGGCAGAATGCTTCATTTTGTGTCCCGAATTTCCAAATGTGAAGGCTTGGGGGCCAGGAGTGTGAGGACGGAAGTCTGAGAACACAAGCTAGTCATAGGTTTCAGGGCGAGCGCAAAGAAAGCACACTCTGCAGAGCTGCATCGAGATCTCGTGCATCTGAATTCAGGGTGAAGATCAGACGTTGGCTTAGGTTGGAGTTCCTGTCCTTGATTTCCCCTTCATAAATCGGGGGGCATCACAAAGCCATCTAGATTTTCCCAGGTTGGGATTTGTGAGAAGCTCCAAAACTCAAGGATTCCTTCTGCTGGACATTTGAGACCTGTTGGATGGCTCCAGGACATCCCATACGGAACGACGCCAGAGCAGAGCTCTAAGGATGGATGGTTGGGCAGCTCGCCTCGTATTCCAATTCTCTCCTAGTCAAGACAGGTTCAGTGTGCTCGCTCTGGGGGAGCAACCAAGGGAGCTGAGTTGAAATGGAATTTCCTGCGGATGGGTTCTAATGTGGATTTCTGTCCATGGAGACCTTGTAATGTGGCAGTGGCACACAGGCCCTGAAGGATTCTCCTAACTGGAGGTTTTGAGAAATCTTCAAAGGATAATTTTCCCATGTGGAGAAGATATTTGTTCTGATTGCTGCCTCATGAAATCCCCATATGCTAATATTGGAAACCAGGCCTCTGAGGAGAGATACCTGTAACCGAAAGCAATGAATCTGATTCAGGCCTAGGGGCCTGTCTGATTCAATCTTCTTCTCTGGGGACATCCATCTACGCTGAGTAGATGTAGATGCGCAGCTGGTTTCAGATGACCCTTGTTTGTCCTGGGCGTCCTACATTACTGGGATGTCCTTGGGGACTCTGGAGGTTTTTCCTAATTTGTACGAATGTGGACAATGGAATGGGCAGAATTCCCGTGGTATGGACAGGCACAGTCCTGATGTGTGGCTCCAGGGGACCCAGCCTGAAGGGTCTGTGGGCCAGGAATGTGGGGACAGAAGTCTGAAAACACAAACTCGGCTTAGGTTTGGGAAGTACGTATGGCAGGCCCGATCTACAGACCGTGAGGAGAACTCTTCGGGATACGACAAAAGAGCGAGTGTGAGGAGCTTGCTCAGACTTTTGTCTCTGGATTTGTTGTCAACGATGGCTGTGGAATCTCGGGGAGGCCTCATGGGCCATGGACGAGACTTCCTCTCTGTGAATTTGGTCCAATCCCAATTGTTTGGGGTCAATCTGAAGGATGGGAGGAGTCCTTTTAGTTTTGTTACCTCAGGTGTCCCACCAAAAGAGGGATTCCAAAGCAGAGCTCTGGGGAGGGATGAATGGACAATCCGAACCATCCAATTGGGGTGAGATCGAGAACCGAGCAGGATGATCCTCATTTGGGGTTTATGGAGATCCCCATAGAGAAACGTTTTTCTTCTGGAGGGCCAGCATAGGGCTGCATTTTGGTTCCAATTCCAAGTCTTGAGGACATGTTTGCCAGGAGTGTGAGGAAGGAAGTCTGAAAATACAAGCTAGCACGAGGTTTGGACCTACTGTGCAGAGGCTGAATTGAGATCTCCTGCATCTGAGGTCAGGGCGAGTATCAGATGTTGCCTCAAGCTGGAGTTTGTGTCCATGACGGCCCCTTCCTGAAGGGAGTGGGGTCGTCATGAGGCCAGGGAGGTTTCCCTACGCTGGGAGTTGTGAGCTGCTCCAAACTTCAAAGTTTCCTTCTTCAGGACAGTCGAGTACTATTGGATGGTTCCAGGATGCCCCATACAGAAAGACTCGAGAGCAGGGGCCTAAGAATGGATGCCGAGAAACGCCAACTCACCTTCCCATTGCCTGGTCAAGACAGGGCACGCTCAATCTGCGGGCTCTTGGGTGAGCTACCCAGAAGGCTGAGTTTAAATGGACTTTCCTGCGGATGAATCATAATGTGGGTTGGTGGCCATGGAGACCTTGGAATGTGGCAGTAGCTAAGGGACTCTGCAGGATTCTCCAACCCGAAGGGTTTGACACAACTCCAACAAGGAAGCTTTCCATGTGGAGATGAGAGGTGTTCTGTCTGGTGCCTCAGGATAGCCCCATATGCTGGTCTTCGAACCCAGGCCTCTGAGGAGTGATACCTGGACACCAAAGCAGGAGTTCATAATAGGGCCTAGGGGCCTGTCTGGTTCAATCTTCTGTCTCTGCGGATATTAGTCTGTGTGTCTGCATGGAGGTAGTAGTTGCTCAGCTGGTGTCATAATGCCCCTGTTTGTCCAGTGCGGCTTGCGGTAGTGGGATGTCCTTGGGGACCTTGAGGTTTCTACTATTTTGTAGAGTTGTGGCCAATGGAACGGGCAGTTTCTTAGGAGAGAGCAGGCACAGTTCTGTGGTGTGGCTCCAGAGACCCCAGCCTGGAGGCAGTGTGGGCCACGGCTGTGCAGACAGACATCCAAAAACACAAACTCAGCTCAGGTTTGGGGCCGAGATTATGGCAGGCCTGATCTACAGTCCGTGAGGGGAGCTCCTCTGGATATGAAAGAAGGGTGAGAGGGAGGCAGTCGCTCAGTCTTTTGTCTCTGGATATTTTGTCCACAATGGCCGTTTAATGTAGGAGTTGCCTCATGGGTCGTAGAAGTCTCCCTCTCTGGTAGTTTGTCCAGCCCCCAAGAGTTTGGGGTCATTCTGTGGGAAGGGAAGAGTCCTGTTTTCTGCTTCATGTGTCCCCCCAGTAGAGGGATTCTGGAGCATAGCAGTGGGTACTGACAACTGGAATACTCGCTCTCTGGTTAAGCCTGGGGGCCTATGGATATGATATGCCCCATATGCAGGATCTTGGTCCAGCCACTGAGAGGCGTTACTTTAATACGGGACTCACGCTACAGGTCACAATGCATGTCTGTGCCCTAGGCGGCCCTCAAGCACTGGCAGGGCCTTTCCGACAATGCAGGTTTTCCCACATTGAACGTTGGACAACATGCCAACCACAAGGTTTCTGGGCATGGGGAAGGACGAATTCTAATTTCTGCATCACGTTCACCCCTGGGCAGTGATTGGAGATAAGGTCTCCGTTCTGAAGCCTGAAAACCGAGGTTGGGAAGAGATGACGATCTACAGCCATAGCGGGTCCCTTGTGTCCAGGTTAGAGCAAGCTGTCTAGGTGTCGTTTGGGATGTCTTGTCTCAGGCTGTGCCAGACAGGGCATTCGTATTCAGGGTAGGCTGTATAATTGCTTTACAGTCGAGTGGCATGCATTAGATAATCATTTGGGGTTTCTTATTAGCAGCATAGGGCAAAGATTTTCTTCTGGAGGGCAGGCAGCTTCGGAATTCCCAAACTGGAGGGCTTGTGGGCCAGGAGAGTGAGGACGGAAGTCTGAGAAGACAAGCTAGGCTTAGGTTTCGGGGAATGGACATGGCAGGCACACTCTGCAGAGCTGAATTGAGATCTCATGAGTCTGAAGTCAGGTCGAGGATCAGACTTTGGCTCAGGTTGGAGTTTCTGTCCATGTTGGCCCCTTCATGAAGGGGGGGGGCATTATGAGGCATGGGGGTTTTCCCACTATTAGAGTTGTGAGATTCTTCAAACCGCAGGGATTCCTTAATGGGACAATTAAGATTTGTTGGATGGCTCCAGGACGTCTCCTAAGGTATTTTTCCAGAACAGGGTTCTAAGTATGGATGCCTGGGCAGACAGCCTCAATTCCAATTGTCTCCTAGCAACAAGAAACGTTTGATCTGCTCGCTTGGGGTAGCATCAGAGGGGGCTGAGTAGGAATGGTCTTTCCTGAGGATGGTCTTAAATGAGTTGAAATGGACTTTCCTGAGGATGGTCTTAATGTTGGTTTGAGTCCATTGAGACCTTGGTATGGGGCAGTGGCACCAGGGCCCTGAAGGATTCTCCTAACCAGAGGTGATAACAAAGCTCCAATGAGCAAGTTTTCCATGGGGAGACGAGATTTGTTCTTATTGGTGCCTCAGGAAACCACCATTTGCTGGTATTGGAAATGAGGCCTCTGAGGAGAGATGCCTGGAAACCAAAGCAATGGATCTGATTAGGGCCTAGGGGCCTGTCCGGTTCAATATTCTTCTCTGGGGACATCTTTTGTCTGAGTGGAGGTAGTTGCTCAGCTGGTTTGTGATCACACCTGTTTGTCCTGGGCGGCCTACACTATTGGGATGGCCTCGGTAACTTTGGAGGTTTTTCCTAATTTGCAAGGTTGTGGCCAATGGAATGGGAAGAATTCTCTTGAAAGGGACGCACAGTCCTGAGGTGTGGCTCCAGGGACCCAAGTGTGGAGCGTGTGTGGTCCAGGGCTATTTGGACAAAAGTCTGAAAACACAAACTCCACTTATGTTTGGGTCTGTAGGTATGGCCGGCCCGATATATAGACCGTGAGGAGAACTCTTCGGGATATGAACAAAGGGCGAAAGTGAGGTGCTTGCTCATGCTTATTTTTTTCTAGATAGGTGTCACCGATTGCCATGGAATGTCCGGGTGTCCTCATGGGCCATCGATGAGGCTCCCTTTATGGGGATTTGACCCAATCCCAAGAGTTTGGGGTCATTCTGTGGGAAGGGAGGAGGCCTTTCTTTTTTTTTTTTTTTTACCTCAGGTGGACCACCAAAAGAGGGATTCCACAGCAGAGTCCTGGGGAGGGGCGACTGGACAACCAGAACTCTGGTTAACATTGGGACCTAAGAACATGGCAAGCCCCATATGTGGGCTCTTGGTCCAGACACTGAGAGGCCTTCCTTGAGCATAGGGCTCACATTGAGTTTCACAATGTGTTTTTGTGCCCAAGGAGCCCCTCATGTCAGGGCGTGGCCTAATGTACCATGCTGGTTTCTCCTACACTGACCGTTGCACAATATGGCAACCACAAGTTTTCTGGCCATGGGGAAGAAGGAGTTCTAATTTCTGCAACACTTTCACTCCTGTACTGTGATTGGATTTAAGGTCTACGTTCTGAAGCCTGAAAATTGAGGTTGGGAAGAGATGAATACCTAAGGCCATGGTGTGACTGATGTGCTCAGTGTTCGGCCAGCTGTTGAGTGTGGGTTGGGAGGTGCAGGCTCAGGCTGTGGCAGACAGGGAATTAGTGCCCAGGGTAGACTGTATCATTGGGGTGCAGTCGAGTTTCGTGCAAGTTGGTACTCATTTGTGGTTACTGGGTAGCCCCAGAGGGCAACGTTTTTCTTCTGGAAGGAAGACACAGTGCCACATAGTGTCTCCAGAATTCCCAAACTGGAAGGCTTGTGGGCCAGGAGTGTGAGGAAAAAATTCTGAGAACACAAGCCAGACTTAGATTTTGGGGTGAGGGGACGGCAGGAACCCTCTGCAGAGATGATTCGAGATCCCGTGTACCTGAAGACAGAGCTAGGATCAGACGTTGGCTCAGGTTGGAGTTTCTGTCCATGACGGCCCCTTCATGAAGGGGAGGGTGTCACGAGGCCATGGAGGTTTTCCCACGATGGGAATTGTGAGATGCTCCAAACCGCAATGATTCCTTCCGTGGGACAGTCGAGACCTGCTGGATGGCTCCAGCTATCCCATAAGGAAGTTATCCAGAGCAGGGTTCTAAGGATGGATGCCTGGGCAGCCTGCCTCCCATTCCAGGTGTCTCATAGTGCCAAGGCAAGTTCGATCTGCTGGATCTAGGGGAGTAACCGAGGCGGGTGTGTTGAAATGGGTGAGTTGAGGATGGGTCATAATGTGCATTTGTGTCCATGGAGACCTTGGAATGGGGTGCTTGATCCGGGGCCTTGAGGGATGTTCATAACCGGAGGTTTTGATGGAGCTCTAAAGAGTACGTTTCCTATGTAGAGAAGAGAATTGTTTTGATGAGTGCCTAAGGAATCTCCCATATGCTGGTATTGGAAACCAGGCCTCTGAGGAGAGATGCCTGGAAACAAAAGCAATGGATATGATTAGGGCCTAGGTGCCTGTCCGTTTCAATCTCTTTCCTGGGGATACGTGTCTATGGATCTGAGGGGAGGGAGTTGCTCGGCTTGTGTCAGATCGGCCCTGTTTGTCCTGGTCAGCCTATAATAATGGGAATGGCCTCGGGACTTTGGAGTTTCTCCTAATCTATAGGGTTGTGGCCAATGGAATGGGCAGAAATCCCCTGGAGAGGGCAGGCACAGTTCTGAGTTTGGCTCTAGGGGCCCAGCCTTGAGGGTGTGTGGGCCAGGCCTGTGGGGACAGAAGTCTGAAAACACAAATTCCGCTTAGGATTGGGGACATAGGTATGGCACGCCCAATCTACAGACCGTGATAACACTTCGGGATATGAAAAAGGGTGAGTTTGAGGTGCTTGCTCAGGATTTGTCCCTGGATTTGTGTCAACAATGTGGGTCGAATGCTGGCGTGGCCTCATGGGTGTGGACGGCTTTCCTTCTCTGAGGATTTGACCCAATCCCAAGAGTTTGGGTACATTCTGTGGGATGGGAGGTGTCCTTTCTGTTTTTTATTTTATTTTATGTACCTCATATGTGCCAATAAAAGAGGGATTCCAGAGCAGAGTCCTTGGGAGGGACAACTGGATAACTCCACCTCTGTTTATGTTTGGGGGCCTAGGGGCATGGCAAGTCCAATATGTGGGCTCTTGAGTCAGACACTGAGAGGTCTTCCTTGAGGACAGGGCTCATGCTGAGGGTCACAATGACTATTTGTGCCCAACAAGGCCCTCAAGCATGGGAAGGGCCTCATGGGCCACGCTGGATTCTCCTACACTGAACGTTGGAGAATATGCCAACCACAAGGTTTCCGGCCATGGCGAAGGAAGAGTTGTGATTTCTGCATCACGTTCACCCCTGGACAGTGATTGGAGTTTAGGTCTAGGTTCTGAAACCCGAAAATCGAGGTTGGGAAGAGATGAAGACCTAAGGACCTGATGGGTACAATGAGCTCAGTGTGTGGCTAGCTGTTGAGCGTAGGTCTGGAGGTGTGGGCTCATGCTGTGTCAGACAGGGCATTAGACAGGGTAGACTGTATATTTGGGGTGCAGTCGAGTGGCGTTCAGTTGATCCTCATTCGGGTTTCTAGGTAGATCCATAAGGCAACGTTTTTCTTCTGGAGGGCAGGCAGAGTGCTGCATTGTGGCCCCAGTATTGCCAAATTGTAGGGCTTTGGGGCCAGGGGTGTGAGGACGGTAGTCTGAGAACACAAGCTAGGCTTAGTTTTTGGGGTGAGGGCACAGAAGGCACACTCTGCAGACCTGAATCAAGATTTCATGCACCTGAAGCCAGAGCGAATATCAGACGTTTGCTCAGGTTGGAGTTTCTGTCCATGATGGCCCCTTTATAAAGTGGAGCGTCTCAAGGGGCCATGAAGATTTTCCCACAATGGGAGTTTTGAGATGCACCAGACTGCAAAGATTCCTTCTGTGGGACACTTGAGACCTGTTGGATGGCTCTAGGATGTCCCATATGGAACGACTCCAGAATAGGGTTCTAAGGATGGATGCCTGGGCAGCCTGCCTCCCATTCTAGTTGTCTCCTAGCAACAAGGCAGGTTTGATCTGCAGGCCCTGGGGGAGAAACCAAGGGGGATGAGTTGACATGGACTCTACCGAGGATAGATCATAATGTGGGTTTAAGTCCATGGAGACCTTGGAATGGGGCACTTGATCCGGGGCCCTGAAAGATTCTCCTAAACAGAGGATTTTATAGAGCTCCAAAGAGTACATTTCCTATGTGGAGACGAGATTTTTCTATGAGTGCCTCAGTAATCCCCCATATGCTGGTATTGGTAACCAGGCCTCTGAAGAGAGATGCCTGGAAACAAAAGCAATGGATCTGATTAGGGCCTAAGTGCCTGTCCAGTTCAATCTTATTCTATGGGGATATCTGTCTCTGGGTCTGAGTGGAGGTAGTTTCCTAACTTGTGAAAGATCATCCTTGTTTGTCCTGGGCAGCCAACACTATTGGGATGGCCTCGGGGAGTTTGGAGGTTTCTCCTAATCTATAGGGTTGTGGCCAATGGAAATGGCAGAATTCCCCTGGAGAAGGAAGCCACAGTCCTCAGGTGTGGCTCCAGGGGCCCCAGGTTGGATGGTGTGTGGGCCAGGACTGTGGGGACAGAAGTCTGAAAACACAAACTCAGCTTAGGTTTGGGGATGTATGTATGAAGGCTCGATCTACAGACCGTGGGAATTTTCCGGGCTATGAACAAAGGGCGAGTATGTGGCGTTTGCTCAGGCTTTTGTCTCTTGATTTTGTGCCTACGGTGGCCGTGGAATTTCGGGGTGTCCTCCAGGGCCATGGACAAGTCTTTCTCTGGTGACTTGGCCTGATCCCAAGTGGTTGGGATCATTCTGTGTATGGGAAGAGTCCTTTCTGTATTTTTTTTTTTACCTCAGTTGTCCCACCAAAGAGGGATTCCAGAGCAGTGCCGTGAGTAGGGGTGACTAGACATCTCTAACTCTGGTTGAGATTGGGGGACTAGGGGCTTGGCAAGCCCCATATGTGGGCTGTTGTTCCAGTCACTAAGAGGATTTACATGAGGATAGGGCTCAAGCTGAGCGTCACAAGTGTATTTGTGCAAATTGTAGCCCTCAGGGATAGGTGGGGCCTCATAGTCCATGCTTCTTTCTCCTACAATGAACGTTGGACCACATGCCAACCACAAGGTTTCTTGCCATGGCGAAGGAGAAGTTCTGATTCTTGTATCACGTTCACTCCTGAGCAGTGAGTGGAGATAAGGTCTAGGTTCTGAAGGTGAAAACTGAGGTTGGGTAGAGATGATGGCCGAAAGCCATTGTGGGTTTGATATGCTCAGTGTACGGCCAGCTGTCTGGGTGTTGGACTGGAGGTCTGCCTTCAGGCTGTGTCAGACAGGGCTTTAGTGCACAGGCTAGATTGTTTAATTGGGGTATGGTCGAGTGGCATGCAGGTTGTTACTCATTTGGCATTTCTGGTTAGCCCTATAGGGCAACATTTTTCTTCTGGAGGGCAGGCAGAGTGCTGCATTGTGTCTCCAGTATTGCCAAACTGGAGGGGTGTGGCCAGGATTGTGAAGACGGAAGTCTGAGAATACAAGTTAGGCTTAGGTTTCGGGGCGAGGGCACAGCAGGCACACTCTCAAGTGCTGAATCGAGATCTCGTGCTTCTGAATTCATGGCGCGGATCAGACTTTGGCTTAGGATGGAGTTTCTGTCCATGATGGCCCATTTATGAAGGTGTGGAGCATCATGAGGAAATGGAGGTTTTCTCACAGTGGGATTGTGTGATGCTTCAAAGCACAAGGATTCATTCTGCGAGACAGTCAAGACAGGTTGGTTGGATTCAAGACGTCCCATAAAGAAATTCTCCAGAGCAGGGTTCTAAGGATGGATGCCTGGGCAGCCCACCTCGCATTCCAACTGTCTCCTAGTGACAAGGCAGGTTTGATCTGCTGGCTCTGGGTGAGCAGCCGAGGGGGCTGATTTGGAATGGACTCTCCTGAGGATGGATCATAATGTAAGTTTGTGTCCTTGGAGACCTTGGAATTGGGCCATGGTGCCAGCGCCCTGAAGGATCCTCCTAACCTGAGGTATTGACACAGCTCCAAAGAGCAAGTTTCTCATGTGGAGATGAGATCTGTTCTGATTGTTTCCTTAGGAAACCCCCATATTCTGATATTGGAAACCAGGCCTCTGAGGAGAGATACATAGAAACCAAAGCAATGGATCAGAAGTTGGCTCAGGTTGGAGTTTCTGTCCATGATGGCCCCTTTATAAAGGGGAGCATCTCATGAGGCCATGTAGGTTTTCCCACGATAGGAGTTGTGAGATGCTCCAATCTGCAAGGATTCCTTCTGCAGGACAGTCAAGACCTGTTTTAAGGCTCCCAGGACATCCCATATGGAACGGCGCCAGAGCAGGATTTCAACGATGGATGCCTAGAGAGTCTGCTTTGCATTCAAGTTGTCTCCTAGCGACAAGGCAGGTTTGATATTCTGGCTCTGGGGGAGTAATCAACGGGGCTGAGTTGAAATGTACTCTCCTGCCGAATGGTCATAATGCGGGTTTGTGTCCATGGAGACCTTGGAATAGGGCGGTGGCTCCGGTTACCTGAAGATTTCTCCTACCTGGAGGTTTTTACAGAGCTCCAAAGGATAAGTTTCCCATGTGGAGACAAGATTTGTTCTGATTGTTATCTCTGGAATCCCCCATATGCTGGTATTGGAAAACAGGCCTCTGAGGAGGGATGCTTAGAAACAAAAGCAATGGAACCAATTACGTTCTAGGGGCCTGTCCAGTTTAATACCTTTCTCTTGGGATATCTGTCTACCGGTGAGTTGAGGTCGTTGCTCAGCTTGTGACAGATCACCCCTCTTTGTACTGGGCGGCCTACACTATTGGAATGGCCTCTGGGACTTTGGAGGTTTCTCCTAATCTGTAGGGTTGTGGCCAATGGAATGGGAAGAATTTCCTTGGAGAAGGCAGGCACAATCCTGAGTTGTGTCTCCAGGGGCCTCAGCCTGGAGGGGGTGTGGGACAGGGATATCAGGATAGAAGTCTGAAAACACGGTTTGGGGACGTAGGTATGGCAGGCCCGATATACAGACTATGAGGAGAATTTTTGGGGCTATGACCTAAGGGTGAGGCTTATGTCTCTGGATTTTGTGTCAATAGTGGCCGTGGAATGTCGGGCTGGCCGCATGGGTCATGGAGGAGTCTTTCTCTCTGGGGATGGCCTGATCCCAAGTGATTGGGGTCATTCTGTGGGTGGGAGGAATCCTTTCTGTGTTTACTTACCTCAAATGTCCCACCAAAGAGGGATTCCAGAGCAGAGCCCTGAGTAGGGGTGACTAGATGTCTCTACCTCTGGTTAAGAATGGGTGACTTGGGGCATGGCAGGCCCCATATGTGGGCTCATGGTCCAACCACTGAGAGGCTTTACTTGAAGACAGGGTTCAATCTGAGGGTCCCAAAGTGTGTTTGTGCCCAACGCAGATCTTAAGCATGGGCACTGGCGAGAAAAGGGAAGGAGGTGTTATGATTTCTGCATCACGTTCAACACCATGGGAAATGAGTAGAGATAAGGTCTAGGTTTCTGTAGCCTGAAAACAGGTTGGAAAGAGATGGTAACCTAAGCCATGGCGTTTTCAGATGTTCTTCTTCAGTGTGACGGCAAGCTGTCTGGGTTGATACCTCGGTTGAGAATTCATAAAGAGCCCTCAGGTTAGTGTCAGACCAGGTGCAATTAATGGCACAAGGCTAGACAATATAATTAGGTGTACCGTTGAGTGGCGATGCAGAGTTTATTAATCCCTCATTGGAGGTTATCTGGGTACAGACCCATATGGCAACGTTTAATTCTCTTAA